>NC_084582.2:13442500-13617500 GCF_033978685.3 Nerophis lumbriciformis | reverse complement strand
GTGTTACATGGCCTTTCCTTTTAACAACACTCAGTAAACGTTTGAGAACTGAGGAGACACATTTTTTAAGCTTCTCAGGTGGAATTATTTCCCATTCTTGCTTGATGTACAGCTTAAGTTGTTCAACAGTCCGGGGGTCTCCGTTGTGGTATTTTAGGCTTCATAATGCGTCACACATTTTCAATGGGAAACAGGTCTGGACTACTGGCAGGCCAGTCTAGTACCCACACTCTTTTACTATGAAGCCACGTTGATGTAACAAGTAGCTTGGCATTGTCTTGCTGAAATAAGCAGGGGCGTCCATGGTAACGTTGCTTGGATGGCAACATATGTTGCTCCAAAACCTGTATGTACCTTTCAGCATTAATGGCGCCTTCACAGATGTGTAAGTTACCCATGTCTTGGGCACTAATACACCCCCATACCATCACACATGCTGGCTTTTCAACTTTGCGCCTATAACAATCTGGATGGTTCTCTTCCTCTTTGGTCTGGAGGACACGACGTCCACAGTTTCCAAAAACAATTTGAAATGTGGACACTTTTCCACTTTGTATCAGTCCATCTTAGATGAGCTCAGGCCCAGCGAAGCCGACGGCGTTTCTGGGTGTTGTTGATAAACGTGTTTTGCCTTGCATAGGAGAGTTTTAACTTGCACTTACAGATGTAGCGACCAACTGTAGTTATTGACAGTGGGTTTCTGAAGTGTTCCTGAGCCCATGTGGTGATATCCTTTACACACTGATGTCGCTTGTTGATGCAGTACAGCCTGAGGGATCGAAGGTCACGGGCTTAGCTGCTTACGTGCTTACGTTTATCAGTTTGAACATCAAATATGTTGTCTTTGTAGCATATTCAACTGAATATGGGTTGAAAATGATTTGAAAAAATCATTGTATTCCGTTTATATTTACATCTAACACAATTTCCCAAATCATATGGAAACGGGGGTTGTAGGAACCACATTTTTTGTGTTTAACAAATAAAAACCTAGCTTGCACCATCGAGGATCTCTGCACACATTGTCATGTTGCAGTAAACACACATTTCTCTAAAAAAAACATTGCTACTTTTCTTGCAATAGAAAACAAAGAGTCTGAGTTACTGAAAAATCAGTGTTGCCAACATTGACTTAACAACTATTTTGATATGAATTGCAATACAGAGCATATGTAGTATATCAACAATAACATATTGTATTGTTTGTCTGTACTTTGAAGTGTAAACATCTAATCTAGACTTACTAAGGACTTTTAGTATACACGTTTGAAACCTATGCACTTTTATAAATCATTTGCACTGGCACATTATAAAATGTTCCATCCATCCATCCATCTTCTTCCGCTTATCCGAGGTCGGGCCGCGGGGGCAGCAGCCTAAGCAGGGAAGCCCAGACTTCCCTCTCCCCAGCCACTTCCTCCAGCTCCTCCCGGGGGATCCCGAGGCGTTCCCAGGCCAGCCGGGAGACAAAGTCTTCCCAACGTGTCCTGGGTCTTCCCCGTGGCCTCCGACCGGTCGGACGTGCCCGAAACACCTCCCGAGGAAGGCGTTCGGGTGGCATCCTGACCAGATGCCCGAACCACCTCATCTGGCTCCTCTCGATGTGGAGGAGCAGCGGCTTTACTTTGAGCTCCCCCCGGATGACAGAGCTTCTCACCCTATCTCTAAGGGAGAGCCCCGCCACCCGGCGGAGGAAACTCATTTCGGCCGCTTGTACCCGTGATCTTGTCCTTTCGGTCATGACCCAAAGCTCATGACCATAGGTGAAGATGGGAACGTAGATCGACCAGTAAATTGAGAGCTTTGCCTTCCGGCTCAGCTCCTTCTTCACCACAACGGATCGATACAGCGTCCGCATTACTGAAGACGCCACACCGATCCGCCTGTCGATCTCACGATCCACTCTTCCCTCACTCGTGAACAAGACTCCGAGGTACTTGAACTCCTCCACTTGGGGTAAGATATCCTCCACAACCCGGAGATGGCACTCCACCCTTTTCCGGGCGAGAACCATGGACTCGGATTTGGAGGTGCTGATTCCCATCCCAGTCGCTTCACACGCGGCTGCAAACCGATCCAGTGAGAGCTGAAGATCTTGGCCAGATGAAGCCATCAGGACCACATCATCTGCAAAAAGCAGAGACCTAATCCTGCAGCCACCAAACCAGATACCCTCAACGCCCTGACTGCGCCTAGAAATTCTGTCCATAAAGGTTATGAACAGAATCGGTGACAAAGGGCAGCCCTGGCGGAGTCCAACCCTCACTGGAAACGGGTCCAACTTACTGCCGGCAATGCGGACCAAGCTCTGACACTGATTATACAGGGAGCGAACCACCACAATAAGACAGTCCGTTACCCCATACTCTCTGAGCACTCCCCACAGGACTTCCCGGGGTACAGGTCGAATGCCTTCTCCAAGTCCACAAAGCACATGTAGACTGGTTGGGCAAACTCCCATGCACCCTCAAGGACCCTGCCGAGAGTATAGAGCTGGTCCATAGTTCCACAACCAGGACGAAAACCACACTGTTCCTCCTGAATCCGAGGTTCGACTATCCGGCGTAGCCTCCTCTCCAGTACACCTGAATAGACCTTACCGGGAAGGCTGAGGAGTGTGATCCCACGATAGTTAGAACACACCCTCCGGTTCCCCTTCTTAAAGATTATAAAATGTTGTAGCAGTGTATTGTGGTGTGAACATTTCATGTAGGGTTTTAATATAGGTGTTTTGTAATATATGCACTGTAGCCTAGGCACTTTGTAAATTATTGGCACTTTTGGTGACTTTATGAAATATACATTGTAGCATCTGCATTATAAAAATGTACACCATTATATAGAAGCTTTTTCAACAATAAGTAGCTGTGAGATAATGTTTATAAGCGTGTGGCAGCTCATGTATGATGTTTATTGTATACTACTACTACATGTTATACAGTGAACTGGAAGTCTTATTTTCCTGTATTTGATGTTAGTGTTTGTATTACTGATCTCTCCGGATTTAAATTAGCTGAGCAACTACGATATTTAAATCAAAGGTATTTCCAAAGACCTTTTGCGACTGGTGTTATGGCTATATTTTATACTGACATAGAAAAAACAAAACAGTACACTATGCTTAATCTTTTCTCCTGTATCGGCTAAACCATCCTGTGTTGGCAAAGAGGTGTCCTGGGACTAATTGTGGGTTGGACTCTCCGACACAACCAAGCCTCTAAAGCCTGTGGGTAATTTGGATAAAAAGCCTTGTACTGATTGAAGGTTAAAAATAGGTTGCATTTCCTTAAATGTTGGAACAAGTAATTAAGGAAGAGCATAATGCATGTGTAGATGTTGTTTGTGTGACAAAGCTAGTTTATATTGTACAATTTGTATGTGAGAGAAATTACAAATACTATAATTCCAGCCCTTCATTTTAACCACCCTGTTTTGCACTGGAAGATACAAGTCTGTGGCGAACACTCGCTGCCTTTTCTCAGGGACAAAAGTAATGGTTCAGAAATGTGAAAATGTGGGATCATGGCTGGAGAAGTAGCGTTAACAAGCTTTTGCCTAAAAACATCAAAACCCTGCAGGCTTCTGTGCACAAAAAAAAAAAGCAGGGCAAGTCTCAGTCAGAGCATTAGGGGTTTTACTGTAATGATATGTCCAACTTGCACTTCCTCCCAGAATATTATGTGAAGATGGCTGTTTTAGCAAGACGGACAAAGTGTAAGCACTGTGCCTGTCAGGAAGAGGCAGTGTCAGAATTGAGTGGAAAGTGGAGACAGAGCAAGACTGTTTTGACTGATGAGATGAGAATGTGTCTCTGTGGATGCTCTGTCAGAAAACCTTTCTATTTTGTCTTTATGCTCTGATCTTTGTGTTTGAATGTCATGCAAAAGTTTTCTTTGGCCCTCTATCACATGTCTACTACTGAACGTCCCAGTCCACACTTTAGAATAAATGACTGATCCTCATCTAAAAGGCAATAGACCTGGCTGACTGTGTGGCTTTATGAACTAGTGGTTTTAGTATATCCTTTTGGCTCTAATGAAGGTTGGCATGGTGACAACTGCAAAATTTAAGTTAGTTCATGTTTTAGGAGAAGAGATTGTCAGCGCAAGCTCCCTGATGTACCTGTGTGTTGCAACTTCCTGCACCGTAGCAGTTAATTTTATTTATTTATTTATTTCATTATTTATTTATGTATTTATTTGACAGGGACAGTGCAATTAAAAATTGCTACTCACAGGTAACCGATGTCAAAGTACATATGACTTCTAGCCATAGGCTAATTTGCCACCCTTGTCCCTGGTTAGGCTTTAAAAAAAGTTGAGAAAAGTGTAAAACACATACAAAAGGATTAAGTACAAACATAAAAACACATTGAAAATAATTGGTCCCATTTGTCCACACTACATCCAGTTCTAGTGCTCACACTTCTGATTTTCCTTAAGCCACTTTTTAAGTTTAGTGGAGAAAAGCAATACAAAACAAGCAAAATAAGCAATGGCAAGTCTGCATTGAGGATCAAAGCTGAATTTGCAAAAATGGTTGTACATAAAAAGGACCGATAATGAACCTTGTCATTTTTGGGTGTGAGTTCTGGCACTAACCTATTCCTCCTTGCTATTAAAATGCATTTCATATTTAATGCAAAAAAGTGGTTCAATTGTGTAATTAATGTGTGCAAATGAACATTTCCTATCATTTTTATAGTGGAGACCTATCCTCAGTAGTGCGTGTTTCTGTTCCTGTCAGCTATACATGTAGACATTAAACCAATGGTTCTTAACCTGGGTTCGAGGTGAGTCGGCCTCAGGGGTTCGGCGGAGGTCAAAACACACCCGACTCATCGTGTAAATACAAACTTCTCCCGATCGGCGTATTACGGATACGGCAACAGCTGACTGGTTTGCAGGTGTGTAATTTGTTGTGAGTTTATGCACTGTGTTGGTTTTGTTGTTTGAACAAGGTGATGTTCATGCACGGTTCATTTTGTGCACCAGTAAAAAAACATGGTGACACTTCAGTATGGGGAACATATTCACCATTAATTAGTTGCTTATTAACATGCAAATTAGTAACATATTGACTCTTAACTAGTCATTATTAAGTACTTATTATTGCCTTATTCAGCATGGCTTTATTATAACCCTAGCCCGGGGGTCGGCAACCGCATCCGGCTCTTTAGCGCCGCCCTAGTGGCTCTCTGGAGCTTTTTCAAAAATGTATGAAAAATGGAAAAAGATGAGGGGGAAAAAAACATTTTTTGTTTTAGTATGTTTTCTGTAGGAGGACAAACATGACACAAACCTCCCTAATTGTTATAAATCACACTGTTTATATTAAACATGCTTCACTGATTCGAGTATTTGGCGAGCGCCGTTTTGTCCTACTAATTTTGGCGGTCCTTGAACTCACCTTAGTTTGTTTACATATATAACTTTCTCCGACTTCCTAGGACGTGTTTTATCCTTTTTCTGTCTCATTTTGTCCACCAAACTTTTAACTTTGTGCATGAATGCACAAAGGTGAGTTTTGTCGATGTTATTGACATGTGTAGAGTGCTAATCAGACATATTTGTCCAAGACGAGACTTAAAACCAGGGGAGACAGGGCCTTCTCTGTGGTCGGCTCTAAGCTCTGGAACACTCTGCCCCTCCATATTCGAACTGCTCCCACAGTGGAGTGTTTTAAGTCTCGTCTTAAGACCCACTTTTATTCTCTGGCTTTTAACACTACGTGAGTTGTGTGGTCCTCTGTTGTCCTCTGTGTTTTTAAAAAATTTTGATTTCTATTTACTGTTTTAATTGGTTTTACCCTTTTAAATTGTTATTAATCATATTTATTTTATATTGTTTTTAATTGTGTTTAATATTGTTGTGCAGCACTTTGGAAACATTTTGTTGTTTAAATGTGCTATATAAATAAAGTGGATTGGATTGGATTGGATTATTTGGTCACTGCATGACTGCAAGCTAATCGATGCTAACATGCTATTTAGGCAAGCGATATGTACATATTGCATCATTATGCCTCATTTGTAGCTACATTTGAGGTCAATTAGTTTCCTTTAAGTCCTCTTAATTCAATGTATATCTCATGACACACTATCTGTATGTAATATGGCTTTTAATTTTTTGCGGCTCTAGACAAATGTGTTTTTGTATTTTTGGTCCAATATGGCTCTTTCAACATTTTGGGTTGCCGACCCCTGCCCTAGCCCTAACCAAATAACTATAAATTAAGTCTTTATTACTTAGAATATGTTCCCCTAGTGTCCAAATAACTCTAAATTAAGTCTTTGTTACTTAGAATATGTTACCCATACTAAAGTGTTACCAAAAACATATAACTTTGTCTTGAATTTGAAAACCTTTTTTTTTTTTTTCACTAAAGAAGGGTTCGGTGAATGCGCATATGAAACTGATGGGGTTCGGTACCTCCAACAAGGTTAAGAACCTCTGCATTAAACGATTATCAAAGGGTCATTCCAACAGTCAAGTGGCCCTGCTGCCATATGAATGACGCCTATAAATTCTGCTTAGAAACAAGTGAGATGTGGCCAGACAAAAAAAAAAAAAGATTATCTTGCGTTATAAATTTGACGAACCTTTGAGTTTAATTGAGACATTTGAAAATGGAACTGCAAGACTTGTGTTGGTGGAGATTTGTAATATTACCATTAGAACACGCATCTGGTCCAGTGTCAAAATACAATGCTACTGTAAATAACTCACTATATTAGACTACTTAGATCCACGTAACACTTATGTGGTATAGCTTGGGCGGTATAGCTCGGTTGCCAGCAACTTGAGGGTTGCAGGTTCGATCCCCGCTTCCGCCATCCTAGTCACTGCTGTTGTGTCCTTGGGCAAGACACTTTACCCACCTGCTCCCAGTGCCACCCACACTGGTTTAAATGTAACTTAGATATTGGGTTTCACTATGTAAAGCGCTTTGAGTCACTAGAGAAAAGCGCTATCCATCCATCCATTTTCTACTGCTTGTCCCTTCGGGGTCACGGGGGGCGCTGGAGCCTATCTCAGCTACAGTCGGGCGGAAGTCGGGGTACACCCTGGACAAGTCGCCACCTCATCACAGGGCCAACACAGATAGACAGACAACATTCACACACTAGGGCCGAATTTTAGTGTTGCCAATCAGCTTATATAATTCACTTCACTTCACTTCACTTCCTAAATAGCATGTGAAACTATAACATTGTGTGGGTGTGTTACGGGTGATCTACTAAGTATATACAATTGATAATGAGTGCAAAAGTGGAGCAGGCAGCCCTATTTATATGAGGTTTTTGCGTGGTTTTCTTTTTTGCCATGGAGATACTCATTTCCCTCCACGTTTATGGCATCATATTCTCCAACCTCTGGCGTTCTGTCATGTTGTTGACATGCCGCACACAAATATAATAGACAACAGAATATACTTTTAGCACGGTGAAGGTGCTGGGAGGCGCTGCGGTGTTGTAATGGTGCTTCCGGAATGATTAATGTGCAAGAAAATGCGTATTGCCAGAAGCACCATTAGAAAAACACTCACCAGCAGACACCGAAACAAATCCATTGGATTTGTTTTATCTCGCCCCTTAAGTCATCAAACAGCTATGAATGCATAAAATGTCATTTTTCTAAATAAACGATATGTTTATATTAATATATGAATATTCTCTCTCAGTCGTCTGTCTTTGCAGATGGAATCGCCTGTTTTCTCAAAGCGAGTTGTGCATACAGTTTGCACTAAAATTCCAAATGTGATAAATAACAGTGGCCACAACAAAAGTTTCAGTCTTGATAAATCACATTACGATCGCCAAGTAAATATAGTTGCACCTCCTTCTCCCAGAATGTTGTGTGTTCTAATAATTATCATATACTGTATTCTGCATATTCATGAAGGCAGACGTGCTGAATGGATTGCATTCTCTATTTCGCTTATTTAAAAGACACAATCCCCTCGCACAAGCTTAGTAGATCAGCTTTATGTGAACTATAAAGTTTGCAACTGTTTTAATACAACGCAAACCTTTAGTACGGGGGTTATCAGTGTCTGCTGGTGTGTTTTCTAATGGTGCTTCTGGCAATACGCATTTTCTTGCACATTATTCATTCCGGACGCACCATTACAACACCGCAGCGTGCTAAAAGTATATTCTGTTGTCTATTATATTTGTGTGCGGCATGTCAACAACATGACAGAACGCCAGAGGTTGGAGAATAGGATGTCATAAATATGGAGGGAAATGAGTGTCTCCATGGCAAAAAAAAAAAACACGCAAAAACTCTTTAGCTCCTACCTAGTGGCTCCCTGGAGGTTTAAAAAAAAAAAAATGCATACACATTTTTGTTTTAATATGGTTTCTTTAGAAGGACAAACATGACACAAACCTTCCTAACAGTTAGAAATCTCACTGTTTATATTAAACATGCTTTACCGATACTAATTTCAGTGGTCTTTGATTTGATTTGATTACAAGTACAACTTTCTAAGACACTGCCACAGAAAGACGTGTTTTATGCCACTCCTTCTTTGTCCCATTTTGTCCACCAAACATTTTATACTGTGCATGAATGCACAAAAGTGAGCTTTGTTGATGTTATTGACTTGTGTGGAGTGGTAATCAGGCATATTTGGTCAATGCATGATTGCAAGCTAACCGATGCTAACGTGCTATCTAGACTAGCTGTATGTACATTTTGCATCATTACGCCACGTTTGTAGGCAAATTTGAGTTAATTTAATTTCCTTTACTTATGTCCTCTGTGTATTTAATTTATATTTGCACGTCTCGTGACACATTATGTGTATGTAACATTGGCTGCATCTCTGATAGTTGTTTGTGTGCCATGTTGTTCCAGAACGCAGCAAACGTTACCCAACTTGCAAAGATTGTAATAAATCCATTAGAAGAAGACAGCCTGCCGTTTCCTTTAACTTGGACACACACGTTTATACCTTTGGCCATTCTATGCCAGGAGTTATCTCACCTTCTGAGAAGCCTCTGTTTTACTAATATTTTCCAATGTTGTAACAATGTGTAGATTACTGTCAACATTTCTGTCAACGAAGATTTGCTTCAGCCTGTGACACACATAGTCATTTTGATAGTAGGCTTTTGTTTGTTGGGGGCTCCAGACATGTTTTTTTTGTATTTTTGGTCCAATATGGCTCTTTTAACATTTTGGGTTGCCGACCCTTGCTTTAGTAGATCAGGCCCCTTAGTATTTGATAACATTTAATGACATTTGACATTCAACAAATATTCAACTATTTATTCCATTGTTGTGTAGCCTAAGGTTCCATTTCCTACACACACAAATAGTGGTGACACGTGCAATGCCCAAGGGAGTGGACCATCTCATTCCCCAAAGTGTATATACACAACAACAACAAAAAGAAGTTGTGTAAACTGTTTTTGGCCATAATTTAAAAAAATGCTCTCCTACCCCCCATGCCTGCTGTTGAAAGTGTCCATTTTTTATCTTCTAAAAGGCAATCTTCCAATTGGGCCAATAAAACAACAGTAGTGAACACGTGTTCAAGCCGGCTGCATCCATATAAAAGCTATTATTACTACAGCAGCCGTTCATGTCAATTTCCTTCTCTTTTGGGCCAGTGTGAACAATGCCACAGGGGGTGTGGAGTAACGGGTTGGTGGGGTGTGGTTGGGGGTGGGGGTGTCTGCAACTCTGCATAGCATTTGCATGTAGATAATGGCAGGAGTCAAATTCAGCTAAGGGCTCTCGTTTTACAGTATATAGACGACACGACCAGTGTCACATAGTGGCTTGCACCAGCTAAATCGTTTGGAATGTGTCTTTGACTCCAAGGGTTGACAATCCCCGAGAGCCATAGTTCAGAGGAAAATGTTGTTGTTTTGTTCAGTTGACGTTTTTTGTCTATAATCGTACGGCTCGCTAAAATAACCAATGCCACGGCTCTTGTCAATGCAATGGTACTGTACAAACCACTGTAGTGTGGTAAATCACTTCCATGCAAAGAAAATATCACACAAAAAAAGCACATTTTAAAAAACAGAGGCTTGTCAACTTGGAATAAAAGACCTTGCAAGAAGAATCAACACGATGTAAAAAGAGCTCAGCAGCGCATGCACTTTTTGCGTCGGATGAAAAGAGCACAGCTCCCTCCCCCCATTCTCACCACATTCTACAGAGGCACTATAGAGAGCCTGCTGACCAACAGCATCTCTGTCTGGACTGGAGCCTGCAATGCCTCAGACTGGAAGTCTCTCAAGAGAGAGGAGAGGACGGCGGAAAAGATCATCAGGACTCCTCTTCCTCCTATCCAGGAGATCGCAAAAAGCCGCTGCCTGACCAGGGCTCAGAAAATCTGCAAAGACTCCTCCCACCCCCACCTAGGACTGTTTTCACTGCTGGACTCTAGAAAGAGGTTCCGCAGCATCCGAAGCAGAACCTCCAGGTTCTGTAACAGCTTCTTCCCTCCGGCCGTAAGACTCTTGAACGCATCATAATTAAATTATCCCCTCAACTCCCCCCAAAATGGATTAACTCGCTGGAATAAAAAAGACAATATAACATACATCCATAAACGTGGACGCATGTGAAAAAGTGCAATATATTTATCTGTACAGTAATCTATTTATTTATTTATATATATATGTATATATATTTATTCTGCGATGAGGTGGCGACTTGTCCAGGGTGCACCCCGCCTTCCGCCCGATTGTAGCTGAGATAGGCTCCAGCGCCCCCCGCGACCCCGAAGGGAATAAGCGGTAGGAAATGGATGGATGGATGGATATATATATTTATTTATTTTATATACATATTTATTTATATTTATTTATTTATATATGCACCTTATTGCTTTTTTATCCTGCACTACCATGAGCTTATGTAACGAAATGTTGTTCTTATCTGTGCTGTAAAGTTCAAATTTGAATGACAATAAAAAGGAAGTCTAAGTCTATAATGGCTTTTTAGTCCCCCCCATTCCTGTTCTTTGTTTACCATTTCTCTTCTTCATTAAATTTGCACCAATAATTTATTAATCTCCTCGTGGTGGAAACACAACTATGTTATTCTAAGCAGGTGATCTGAACAGAACCGTACCACAGGGTGTGAAAGGTTTTTCGTAGAGTGAAGAGAAAGATGCTTACCAGGTTAGCCAAGATGTAGTGGTAACTCTTTGCATTCTTGCCTTGCTCCACAATCTGCAGAAGAAAAAAAAGAATAGACAATAAAATGACCCGGACACAACTGTGTTTGTGTTTCTCCGAGTGTGTATGCGTGAGTGAGACGCTGTCAAAGCAGTGTACTCTACCTTGAAAAGTGTTCTCGACAGCAGAGAAAGTAGGTCAATAGAAATTAGAGCAAGGAGCCTAAATGACGAGAGGTCGACTTTCTACTTTAAAAAATACATCAACACAGGTTTTATATTGCTCCAGAATCACCTCAGTGTGTTGTAAGTGGGTTGGAGTTTTAAACATAATAATTATTATTAATATTTTTAATTTTGTCAGGAGAAAACAGCAACACACTATCAACAAACACACTAAGAATTGCCACTTTCTCTTTACATTCCTTTTAAAACAAAGAACAACTAAATCAATGAGAAACCACTTATACCCTCTCTTTTTTCATCTCTCATACAAGTTACAATTAAACATTTATATGTTCTATTCTGTGGATAATGGTTTATTGCTCTCATTTGATTTATGATCTGAAGCAATATTTCTTAAATAGTGGGTCAGGACCCCTTTGGGGGTTTGCAGTGCGATGTCAGGAGGGTCTCAAGCAACAGAGGAGATTTTCATTATGTGTGTCTGCACTCCAGTATTCATGTTAGAACGATGAACAAGTCTGCAGCGAGGTGGCAGCAGTGCTCAATTCAATCAACAGGCTCTCTGTTCTACCCAGTAGAAGTAGTACCGTATTTTCCGAGCAGTAAGCCGCTATTTTTTTCCTATGGTTTGGACAATGTGGCTTATAAATTTACAGATGTTTTTTTCGCTCACAGCCATAATGTTTTGTTTTTAACAAATAGTTTTCATATTACACCATGCTTGCCAACCCTCCCGGATTTTCCGGGAGACTTCCGAAATTCAGCGCCTCTACCGAAAACCTCCCGGGACAAATTTTCTCCCGAAAATCTCCCGAAATTCAGGCGGAGCTGGATGCCACGCCTCCTCCAGCTCCATGCAGTCCTGAGTGACGTGTCGACAGCCTGTTTTCACGTCCGCTTTCCCACAATATAAACAGCGTGCCTGCCCAATCACGTTATAAGTGTAGAATGATCGAGGGCGAGTTCTTGGTTTCTTATGTGGGTTTATTGTTAGGCAGTTTCATTAACGTCCTCCCAGCGCGGCAACAAAACACAACTACAGCAGTCACGTTTTTGTTTACCGTAAAGCAGTTCGTCTGCCGTAAACAGCAATGTTTTGACACTCTTAAACAGGACAATACTGCCATCTACTGTACATGCATATGTGACAATAACATCTAGGGCTTTTAGAGAGTGCAGTGCACAATTGCGCACACAACAAGGAGACAAAGCAAAATGCATCATCAGAGAGGGTGTTCAGCATGGTTAGAAAAATAGTGACAGAGAATAGAACAAGGATGGACAATTCAACCCTTAACTCAACAATGAGTAGATGAGTGTTATGTGTGTGTATATGTGTAAATAAATAAACACTGAAATTCAAGTATTTCTCTTATATATATATATATATATATATATATATATATATATATATATATATATATATATATATATATATATATATATATATATATATATATATATATATATTTACACGGTAACTTCCATCCCTATGAGATGATCAAATTCAATCAGCGCTGAGTATTCAGATCTTTAAATATGCGGACGTACTGTTTTCGCACGGCCGTTGCAATAGAGCACACATGAGAGCGGTGGTGTGTGGGTGCTCTGAACTGTGTGGCGGCAAACAGTGAATAGTTTAAGTTGTTAATAATGCACAGGTTAAAAGTGCAATTTTGATGTTGATGATGGGCAATCTATTTTTTTTTTTTTAAAGTGGATGTTTACTGTTTTCCCTAAAACACACATTGAGGCTACAAAGTGTTTTTTATCCGATCACTCGAATAATCGAACAAACTAATCGTTTGATTATTCGATTACTAAAATAAATTGATAGCTGCAGCCTTAATTTCTACATTCAATGAAACTTCATTATGGTCTGTATGTACATATTTTTAAAAGTGCATTGTATTTTTGCCTATTGTCCTGGCAACATGTAATAACTCCTCTGCCTCTGCCTTTGATGCCCCCTGTCAGCCCACCAGCAAGGGTCAGGCCTGATGGAGTAACACAGTCAGAGGTGTGTTGTATGGTGCCAGCATCAATTTACTCATGGGTGAAAAATGTATTTTTGGCACCACTTTGAATGACATTTAAATGGGTCGTACAATCTGCTGGCCCTCAAGGCAACTCTCTTGCCTGAATAAAGACCCTGTTTTACTGTGCAACAACTGAGTGTCAAGTGTGTCAGAGCAACATTCTGTAAAAAATTGCGCAAAACACAACAAGACCTATAGTTTAAAGTCACGCACCCTCCAATTATTAGGTCTTACAGTAGGTACGCACCTCATTCATGTGCCTATGTTCAGCCAGTGTGCAGAAACTCACACCTTGTCACTCCTCTCGCACTCTCAGCATTTCCCCCTAAGGGGATAAGCTATTTTTATTGTGTTTTATGTGCGGATGTGTGTGTGTGTGTGTGTGTGTGTGATACTGCCGCAGGTCACGGCAGAAGGTGGCATTTGTTATTAATGATGACACCGGCACAAGACATGCCCCGCGGTCAAGCCTCAAGCAAGGAAAAGCAAGACACACTCATGCAAACAGACTACAGCACCGCACACACCACCAAATACAACTGTTTTGGATACAAGCGCCCATACATGCAGATTCCAAGTGTCATTCAGAGTTTAGCCTTAAAAGAGAGGGTCCGTTTTCACATTTGGAATATTCTAGTAACTCTTTCTGTCACCACGAATGTTCTCGCAGGGGACCATGTTAACATTTAGCTTCTCTGAAAAGTCACCCTTGGGATGCTGTCAGTGACATTATCGTAAGAGAATCTGTGTACTGTAAGAGATGAATGAGATGAACATGGGAGTTTAAAGGGCGAAAGAGGCTGGCGAGTGTGCGTGTATGTTGGGTAAGCATGTGTGTGTGTACTGTAGCTGCATGCGGGTCTAGGGTATCATCGGGGTTCACAGGCAGGGCACTATGGAGGCGAAGAGAAGATGTGGGTGATTGATGGTGGCTGTCTGAATGGAAAACTTCTCAGGCTGGGCTCTTGAACTGATGCAATAACCTTAACTGTAGACAACAGACCATCAATAACATTCACACAGAGGTACACAAGTCTCCACTGTATGTGTGTGTGTGTGTGTGTGGGTGTATCCTGCATGCATTTGTATCATTTGAGTTGCACGTAAAACATGCACACAAAATGCTCACAAATTGTCGCAGAAAACGACAACAAGCTTTGTCGTCCAAATTGTCTGTAAAGTCATTCAATGTAAGGGTATATTCAGAATCAGGAATACTTTAATAATACCCGAGGGGAAATGAAGATTTTCAGCACAATCCCATTCAATTCTCGCTCAATGCTATTGACAAAAAAAACAAAAAAAAACTTGTCATTATCATCCATTATAATATGTTATACCGTATTTTTCGGACTATAAGTCGCAGTTTTTTTCATAGTTTGGCCGAGGGTGCGACTTATACTCAAGAGCGACTTATGTGTGAAATTATTAACACATTACCATAAAATATCAAATAATATTATTTAGCTCATTCACGCAAGAGACTAGACGTATAAGATTTCATGGGATTTAGCGATTAGGAGTGACAGATTGTTTGGTAAACGTATAGCATGTTCTATATGTTATAGTTATTTGAATGACTCTTACCATAATATGTTACGTTAACATACCAGGCACGTTCTCAGTTGGTTATTTATGCCTCATGTAACGTAAACTTATTCAGCCTGTTGTTCACTATTCTTTATTTATTTTAAATTGCCTTTCAAATGCCTATTCTTGGTTTTGGGTTTTATCAAATAAATTTCCCCCAAAAATGCGACTTATACTCCAGTGCAATTTATATATATTTTTTCCTTCTTTATCATGCATTTTTGGCCGGTGCGACTTATACTCCGGAGCGACTTATACTCCGAAAAATACGGTACTTTGTTTTGAAATTGTCATGTATCCATCTTAATCTGCTGTTGAAACTTGGACTATATAACCAACATATATAATCAGCCTATAAATTGATTGTAAATTAGGGGCGGGACATGCATAAGCATTTTTGCTTGTTTTCCCCGTATCCCTTTTTGGTGGGTACCGTTGCATGTCTGTCAAATTACAAAGAGTGATCAAGTGTTGCTATATATGCCCATACTTGCCAACCTTGAGACCGCCGATTTTGGGAGGTGGGGAGGGGGGGTTGGGGGCGTGGTTAAGAGGGGAGGAGTATATTTACAGCTTGAATTCACCTAGTCAAGTATTTCATATATATATATATATATATATATATACAAGAAATACTTGGCTTTCAGTGAATTCTAGCTATAAATGTATATTTATTTTATTATATATATATATATATATATATATATATATATATAAAAAAGAAATACTTGAATTTCAGTGTTAATTTATTTACACATATACACACACAACACTCATCTACTCATTGTTAAGTTAAGGGTTGAATTGTCCATCCTTGTTCTATTCTCTGTCACTATTTTTCTAACCATGCTGAACACCCTCTCTGATGATGCATTGCTGTGTGGCACGCACAAAAGTGCTTTCATTAAATGCACTAGATGGCAGTATTGTCCTGTTTAAGAGTGTCACATCATTGCTGTTTACGGCAGACAAACTGCTTTACGGTAGACGAAAACGTGACTGCTGTTGTTGTGTGTTGTTGCCGCGCTGTGAGGACGTTAATGAAACTGCCTAACAATAAACCCACATAAGAAACCAAGAACTCGCCCTCCATCATTCTACAGTTATAACGTGATTGGGCAGGTACGCTGTTTATATTGTGGGAGATTTTCGGGAGAAACTTTGTTCCGGGAGGTTTTCGGGAGAGGCGCTGAATTTCGGGAGTCTCCCGGAAAATCCGGGAGGGTTGGCAAGTATGTATATGCCTGTCTGCCGAAATAAATAAATAAATTCATTCATCCTGACAAACATTACAGGGAGACAGAACAGGATCGCTGACGGGTCTACCAACTTCCGGCGCCCCTTACAAAAAAGGTGAGAAACAGGTAAATGCTGGGGGGTGAGAAAAAAAAAATTCAGTCTAAACCTTGGCCCCTGGAGAAGGGGGTCCAGACTGAGGCCAAGGGAAAAAAACTCATAGCCATAGCATACATAAACATGTGTGTAAGAGGACAACATCAAAGAACACAAAGGACATTAAAGACTTTAAAAGAGCACAGCTGATGCAACCAGTTCTTCGTTTCTTATGTGGGTTTATTGTTAGGCAGTTTCATTAACGTCCTCCCAGCGCGGCAACAACACACAACAACAGCAGTCACGTTTGCGTCTACCGTTAAGCAGTTCGTCTGCCGTAAACAGCAATGTTGTGACACTCTTAAACAGGACAATACTGCCATCTAGTGCATTTAATGAAAGCACTTTTGTGCGTGCCACACATCAATGCATCATCAGAGAGGGTGTTCAGCATGGTTAGAAAAATAGTGACAGCCACAAAAGTAAAACAACGTCCCACACGCCATCGTCTACTGGGGTGAGGGGAAGCATGGCCAGAGACAGGAACAGACCCAACAAAGCAACCAAGAGAGCCGACTCCACCCTCAGTGTCCAGTCCGCATGGATGAACAAGGATGCGTCCAAGGAGACCAAGGTGTCCGATACCTGCTCATTCAGCCAAGACACTATGAAGCTTGTCCGTCCCGGCGCCCAGCGCCACCTCTGCAGCCCTGTCTCTTCATCCACAATACTCTTCATATTGTGAGTAACCCCTAAAACACTGCACATGTGCATCTGGCCTCGGTACATTTAACAGAAACTCTACTCTTCAATTATGTAAAAAGGGAAAAATCTGATGCTGTAAATACATATTCAAAAAGAGCTGACATTGCAGCAGCTTACCAACGAGTAAGGGCTATCACACACTGAAGTGGTTCCTATAGAAATGATACTGTTTGGTAACACTCTGCATGCAGCATGTGTGTGAGCCACTCCAAATCTACTACTGTAGCATCTCCTTTGCTGTATGGCTTAGTGTTTCATTTTTTACACACACTTCAACCCTTGCATAAACCGCTCATCCTCATTCCATGGCAAACAGTTGGGTAGTATTAGGTCCTTCATAGAGCTTCTACATTATTTATGTTTTTTTTCCCCCCCTTTTGAACTGTTTCGCCCTGTCACATTTTGGCTTAACTGCTGTTTGTGATCACAAGCAATCTGCCAGGAGCACATGTTTACATCAATGAGTATCTGACAAAACGTAATGCTGACATGCCAAGACAGCATGCTAATACGGAAAGCAAGAGAAAAGTCAAGGCACTTGAAGTGCCAACTGTGAAATATTTGAGTTATTGAGGACGGAGGAAGCTAAAGTATTGTTGACAAAGACATCAATAAACTAAACGAATATTGAACTTTATATCAGCTTGAACTTGTAGGGAAATAAAATACAAACCTCTTAACGACTTAATGCAGATGATGTGATTAACTGTCCAATTCAGTCAAAACTCTTATTCCAGTACTTATTATAGAATGTATTATCCACGTCCCTGCATTACTTGTCTTTTATTTAATGCCCCACTTTAGTCTAACTCAGTGGTCCTCCAACTTTTTCCACTTCAAGTACCACCTCAGAAAAAAAACTTGGCTCCCCAAGCACCACCAGAATGACCAACATTGAAACACAGTAGCATGGTAGGTCTAAGTATTAATTAAAAACAAGGCAGAGGTTTTATAAAACAAGTATATTTCATGCTTTTGGCCCCTGTAACATTACACACAGTTTGAACAGTAACACTGTCTTTGAATATAGGATAATAAAACATTGTACTTTAATCAAGTGATTTTTTTGGCATATCAATAGATGGAGCCCGCGTACGAGAATTACTGGTCTAACTTATTCATGTTCTAATATCAATATAAACAATTTCTTTCTATTTCATTACTTTTAGTCAATTGTGATCTTATTCGTATAATTTTTTACATTTGATTTATTGTATTTTATTTTTCTCTACACAGCACAATCTACAGTTTATGGTGTCATTTTTATAATGTTTTATTTCTTTATCACCATCGCCAGAATATTACGTAATCACCATAGTTTGTCAGTTAGTTCAATAGCAAGATACCTCAAAAAGTTATAGGTAGATTTTGATGACACTTGAAATGTCAGAATTGCAACAAGTGATTACATTTGGGGATGCTCCGAATCAATTCTAGTACATTGTTATTGTTACGAGGCTCAACTTCTGTGTGTGTGTGTGTATGTTAGCGGTCTCGCCACCACCCACAGAGACAATAAGAGTCTGTTTATTTATATAGAACAAAGTTGCCCAGGTTCTGGGGCTGATGCAAAGAGTGAACCCTCTTGCACTATGTTTGGACGCGGTAGACGAGGAAAATCACGCACAGACCTGTCAATTTAATTTACTGTGTTACCTCAACATATGAATGCCCCATTTTATGAGTGTTTTGAGAGAAGAGCTGTCTCTCTACTAAATTGCAAGCAAACATTTGAGTGATAAGTATTCCCGCCATTAGTTGGCATAGCAAATGCCACAGTGAACCAAAGGATGGATCAATTTGTTTTTCCAACCGTGGGAAGGAAGAAAGTGAGCATGAAGGACAAATGTAAGAAAAAAAGTGGATGATATGCTTAAATTAAAGAAAGAAATCCTTACAGAGCGGGTAGTGAAATGAAGTGAAGTGAATTATATTTATATAGCGCTTGTTCTCTCAAAGTGATTTACATTGTGAAAACCATTTATTACATAATTTAAGCTACATTTAAACCAGTGTGGGTGGCACTGCACGGTGGATAGGGTGTCTTGCCCAAGGACACAGCGACAGTGGCGAGGATGGCGGAGGCTGGAATCAAACCTGGAACCCTCAGGTTGCTGGCACGGCCGCTCTACCATCTGAGCATTGCCACCCACAAATGTAGCCAACTTGGCAAATCCGTTAGAGCGTAGCACTGCTAGTCTGCACCATACTCACGCAAAATGAGTCAATAACGCTAGCCAAGAATGTTAAAATAGTATACAAATACTAAATAGCAAATCATTTATGGAGAAGCTGCTTATGGTGTGTTTGACGGAGAAACAGCTCAAAGGAGATAATGTAGAAGTCCGCCCTCCAAGGTAAACAAATGCAGTACATACATTACTTCCTAAATCTAGTAAGTTATTGTATTGTTTTTGTTGTGTTTTTGTTTTTTTTAAAGGTATGCTACATGGTAAAACTGTGTCGTTGTTATTTCTGGAGACGGACGTCTGTTCATGGGAGGAATTATGTGCAGGAATTGAGCTGGTTGCTTGCATGAGATTGGCAATAAAAGTTAAAAAGAGCGTCAGACTTTGTGTGACTCTTTCTGGACGCTATAATACATGATATTACTTTAATTTGTTTTCACGCAAAAATCTCTCATTTCCAAGGTGTGGCCGTCGCCACAATCAAGCACATGTAGGGACAACTTTGATAACATTTTTTTGCGGGGGAATTTTATTTCATAAACACACATTTATTTTCCAGTGTTTTAAGTTAAGAGCTCCGTCACAGAACCAATTTGGCTTGTGAGTTTAGTATTTGTCCGTCTGCTAGTTAGTCAAAAATATAGCTCACAAAGTTATGGGTGGATTTTGATTAAACTTATAAGAAATTGCAGAAATAGGATAAGGAACAAGTGGTTAGATCGTGGGGGTGATCCAGACTACGGTCAGAATTCAAGAGTTTTTTTTTTTTTTAAGTTTCTTTACTATTGGAAGTGGTGCACTCTGAATGCTTGTCTAGTTGACATTTAACTTTTTAACACCTTCCTTTCTTTTCGCACAGGAAGTGAGCTAAATGTATTACATATATATTGTGAACTAATTAGCACTAATAGACACTGACTACGTTTCCATGCACTAAATTAGTCAAATTTGTCAAATAGTTTGGTTCAAAAGAAGCATTCTACAACCCATGGACACAACTTAATCTGATCGTGTTTGTCTTTTGAAAAGTCAGACTAATACAACAAGATTGTCACACCTGGGTGAAGTCTTGTCTGGGTTTCGTCTGGTTTCATGTTGTCTTGTCATTTCCTGTTTTATTTTGAAAGGTTAACTCTCCCTCTCATTTCAGGTCACTTGCCCTTCCTCCCGTTTCACTGGTCTGATGTCTCTCCTGATTGCCTGATTGTGCCCACCTGTGTCACCCTCCCTCATGTGTATAAATGTCTCTTCCTCCTCTTGTCTTGTGCCAGAGTATATCGTCTCGTCACGTACCTCCAGCCTTTGTCCACAGCATCAAACCAAGTTGTTAAGTATTGCCTCGCCTTATTTATTGATTTCTTTGTTTCCTCTGAGAAAGAGTGATTTTCGTTTGCTAAAGTTTTTTGATCAAGTTTTTTGTGTGTTATTTCATAGTGCCTTGCCTTCCTTTTTTCCTCCTCTTGGAGCGCTTTAGTTTGTAGTTATATCAGCTCTTTGTAGCGTACTTTCTGTTTATAGTTTCTAGTCTCCTCTGCATGATTTTTTTACCTTTTTGTAGCTAATCATAGATTTTTTTGTTATTAGATTCGTGTGTAATTTTGCTGTTGCCTTTTTCCTCCCTATGGAGTGACTTTCTGTTTATGGCCTTATGCCTATATGTCTTTTGTTTCTCTAATGTATCAAAGCTAGGTTCTGTAGCCGCTTTGTTTTAATCACTCTGTTCAAAGAGATTTCAAAGAAAACTGTTTAAATAAAGCCTGTGTCAATTGTTCCCCTTCTGCACCTGAGTCCTCATTCTCGCCAAGTCGTAACAAAGATCATGCGATTGAAAATCAGATCTCTCGAGTGGGTGGGTGTCGCTGCAGGGGACCCTTTGCATGGAATATAACCCGGAAACGCATTTCAGTACAAACATAGACAACAACTGGAATAAAGAGGAGACTGTTTATTTGCTTCACAAATTAAAAGAGCAGAACATTTTGGAATGCATTGATGGGAGATGAAAAGTAAGAGATTTTTTTTTAAAAAGGTCGTCAAGAAAATGGAAAAGCATACACAAACCTCTTCACACTGCATTTGTGCACTCCAAACTAATTAACAATAACTGTTTTCTGCCCAACTGGCAAGCTTGTCCACAACAATAGCAAACCTCATCGGCACAAAAAATATTTTCCTTTGGATTTAAAACTCCTTCCAGCAATCCACAGAGCGTATTGAATGAACATCATGACATTCCACATTTTTTTTTCATTCTTCAAAATAAATTTCCTTCTAAACAACTCTCTCCCTCCAGTCTTTGCTACGTACCCACCAGTCCAGCAATTCCGAGACATTCCTGGTGGTAGCGTCTTGTTTGTAACGCAATCTAAGATCATGTTTTGATGCTGTCTGCTATTTAACATAAGCATAGCCCTTAGAAACATAATATTTCTAATCTGTGGCAACATCACAGTGGACATTAGGTTCAATAACTGGGCTGATGACTTGTGAGGAGACGCAAAGACGCCTTGTTTTGGTATGACGACATAGGTCAACCAGGAAAAGCAAGTACCGTAACCGTATTTTCCGGACCATTGGGCACACCGGATTATAAGGCGCACTTCCGATGAATGGTCTATTTTTGATCTTTTTTTCATATATAAAGCGCACCGGATTATAGGGCGTATTAAAGAAGTCATATTATTATTATTTTTTCTAAATTGAAAACACTTCCTTGTGGTCACATAACATGTAATGGTGGTTCTTTGGTCAAAATGTTTCATAGGTTATGTTTTACAGATCATCTTCAAGTCACTTTCTGACAGTCGCTTCCGGATGCGCCGTTTTGTCGGCGGTCTTATTTACATGGCTCACCATCGGCATCTCTGTTGTAGCGGTGTAGCGTGCAAGGACGGGAGTGGAAGAAGTGTCAAAAGACGGAGCTAACTGTTTTAATGACATTCAGACTTTACTTAAATCAATAACGGAGCAGCATCTCTTTCGGAAACAACAACACCGGAAATGTTTCCCGTGAAAAACCGTCCGACCGGAACGCTAATAACTAAAGTTCCTTGGGTGAATAATGTAAACTCACTAGACCGGTATGTTTTAGCGCTTTCATGGCAAGTTTACTGACAGATATAAGTAAGAACTTTACACTACTTTATATTAGAAATGGCAACAGTGGAGGATGAATGTCCCAAAACAAGAAGATAAAGGAAAAAGAAGAAGCATACACGCGCAATTTTTCAGGATATTATACAGATCCCAAATACAGATCAGCGGGTACCAGTAAGTAAGAAAAGTTGCTTTTGCATAATATTGCGAAACAAAACGCCAGATAATATGTCTTACCTTATACACACACCATAATAATACTCGTACATTTAATACGCCGACATTTCTTCAAGCGGTGCGGCTTCATAGCTTACCAATTAAAACATTTTGATAGATTTTTGAGCGCCGTGCGTAATGTTCTATATTTTCAATGGAACATTCAAAATGTTGGTGTTGTTTACTTGAGACATATAGCAATCATAGAGTTGTCTACACTTATCTCTTATGTTTGACTGCCATCTACTGGTCACACTTATCACGAAACCATGTACCAATTAAAATAGCTTCGAGGTGAGTAAACTCAACCAGCACGCTGGGTTATAAGGCGCACTGTCGAGTTTTAAGAAAAAAAAAAAGATTTTAGGTGCTCCTTATAGTCTGGAAAATATGGTATTAGTCCAGGCTAAAAAGAAATAAGTGCCCCCAAGTGTACATGAGACACACGGTGTATGACCAATAGTCATACTAGAGAGTGTGCATGGACACTGTGACTTCACATTTAAGTGTGAAAACACAAAAAAACAAACTATTTGAGAAATCAGACTAACTTAGTGCATGGAAACGTAGTCACTGAGAAAGGGAAGGATTATATGAACTCTGTTTCTTCCTACTCCTTTTGAGACATCTTAAACTGTGCAAAGGTAGACATGTCATAAACAAATAAACATACCATAGCATTATCCCATCATAAACAAAGCAAATGTTAACTACTATAAACAGGTCACTCTGAGAATTGGGTAGTGTAAATCTCAAGGGAATTTGTAGTTCTTTTATCGACTAGCAGGATATTTTGGAATATTAGACTGGGCAAGAGATGAAAATACCACAAAAGACAGTGAGCTGTGAAAGTATTCCCATTGAACTGTCAGTTATTATTCCTGGATCTTTTTTGTTTGAGCAGTGCAGTTGTGGGAGCTCTTCTTGTCACACAAGAAAGCACAAAAAATAAATAAACACATAAGCTGTGTTGTTTATCACTTTTGTCTTTGATGCGTGGTGACTACACACAACCAAGAGACACCGTCACTACCTGCACATTATTTCCCCTTCTGCATCGCCACTTCCCTTCTTCTTGTCAAACCATGCAGGGCCGAGTATACAAAACCGTGTCTGTCTACCTCCTTTGAGGAAGCTAATTGCTCAAAATAAATCTCATGTGCCCAAAGGGGAAAAAACAAACCGATTGGAGTTTTTTGTGAGGTTTTAACATAATTATAGCGCAATGGATTTGTATTGGAGCAGGACGAAAACTCCTTACCTTTTTAAGGATGCCGGTAAGCCGCTCTGTCTCACAGTCGATGATAATCTGTCCCTCCTTCCTCTTGTCCAAATCCTGGAACACTTTCAAGAACGATGCCTCAGTCATGGTCTCCACGTTGACTGATGTCACCAGCCAGTTCCTCTCTGCTGCTGTGTCCAGAACCTTCTGCAGCACAGACAGACCTGGACAGAGGTTGACAACAGTTAAAACCAGTAATGCTGTATGTGCATTAATAATATTAGAGGTGGTCCTCGGTTTATGACGTTCTGTGTTATGACATTTCATGGTTACGAAAGCGCTCGCATAAATTATTTAAAAACTTAATTTTGGTCCATTAACATGAGACTCACTCAAGAACTATACTTAAATAATACTCTATGGGACTGACCAACTAAAAGCTTGCGTGTATTAAAACAGGTGCAAACTTGATAGCCTATGCAAAACTGATTTATTGAGCTTTTGCACCGATGATTATGACTTGTAAAGGTGCAACATAACTTACGCAATCCATTTAGTGAGTTTGTCTTCATGCATGAAAAAATATATCCAGATTATCACAAAGCACAAATACAGGAAGAATGAGATACAATATTTAGCACATTTGAAAGGTGCTGGAAACTAGCACAGTTAAGCATAAATGACGGCGGTCATTGTGGCAAGAAGAATGCGAGTCAACATGATTTCATCCATCCATCTTCTTCCGCTTATCCGAGGTCGGGTCGCGGGGGCAGCAGCCTAAGCAGGGAAGCCCAGACTTCCCTCTCTCCAGCCACTTCGTCCAGCTCTTCCTGTGGGACCCCGAGGCGTTCCCAGGCCAGCCGGGAGACATCGTCTTCCCAACGTGTCCTGGGTCTTGCCCGCGGCCTCCTACCGGTCGGACGTGCCCTAAACACCTCCCTAGGGAGGCGTTCGGGTGGCATTCTGACCAGATGCCCGAACCACCTCATCTGGCTCCTCTCGATGTGGAGGAGCAGCGGCTTTACTTTGAGCTCCCCCCGGATGGCAGAGCTTCTCACCCTATCTCTAAGGGAGAGCCCCGCCACCCGGCGGAGGAAACTCATTTCAGCCGCTTGTACCCGTGATCTTGTCCTTTCGGTCATAACCCAAAGCTCATGACCATAGGTGAGGATGGGAACGTAGATCGACCGGTAAATTGAGAGCTTTGTCTTTCGGCTCAGCTCCTTCTTCACCACAACGGATCGATACAGCGTCCGCATTACTGAAGACACCGCACCGATCCGCCTGTCGATCTCACGATCCACTCTTCCCTCACTCGTGAACAAGACTCTGAGGTACTTGAACTCCTCCACTTGGGGCAAGATCTCCTCCCCAACCCGGAGATGGCACTCCACCCTTTTCCGGGCGAGAACCATGGACTCGGACTTGGAGGTGCTGATTTTCATCCCAGTCGCTTCACACTCAGCTGCGAACCGATCCAGTGAGAGCTGAAGATCCTGGCCAGATGAAGCCATCAGGACCACATCATCTGCAAAAAGTAGAGACCTAATCCTGCAGCCACCAAACCAGATCCCCTCAACGCCTTGACTGCGCCTAGAAATTCTGTCCATAAAAGTTATGAACAGAATCGGTGACAAAGGGCAGCCTTGGCGGAGTCCAACCTTCACTGGAAACGTGTCCGACTTATTGCCGGCAATGCGGACCAAGCTCTGGCACTGATCATACAGGGAGCGGACTGCCACAATCAGACAGTCCGATACCCCATACTCTCTGAGCACTCCCCACAGGACTTCCCGAGGGACACGGTCGAATGCCTTCTCCAAGTCCACAAAACACATGTAGACTGGTTGGGCAAACTCCCATGCACCCTCAAGGACCCTGCCGAGAGTATAGAGCTGGTCCACAGTTCCACGACCAGGACGAAAACCACATTGTTCCTCCTGAATCCGAGGTTCGACTATCCGGCGTAGCCTCCTCTCCAGTACACCTGAATAGACCTTACCGGGAAGGCTGAGGAGTGTGATCCCACGATAGTTAGAACACACTTTCCGGTTCCACTTCTTAAAGAGAGGAACCACCACCCCGGTCTGCCAATCCAAAGGTACCGCCCCCGATGGCCATGCGATGCTGCAGAGTCTTATCAACCAAGACAGCCCCACAGCATCCAGCAACATGATTTGACGGTCTTAAATACAGATATTGGACATATTTTTTATCGAGTAATTACATTCCTGAACTGTTGAATGACTTAAAGAGCTGATTTGGAGCCAAAAAACAGCAAAACAAATAAATACATCTCGTATAGGAAACAACTGATTGCAACATTGAACTGTTTGCATGTGGATCATTCCAGAGCACGATTTAGTGCCGGCATCTCCCAGAGCGCACCTCAGACGTGCTATAAAGTGGGTTCTGTTCTATGTGGAGGAGTGCTTTTATATTACTCATAAAAAAGTTCCATAGATTAAAGTTGTGTGCTGTATGCTCCTCAACATAGCAAAGCACCACAGGTTGGAGAATGATGCCATGACTTGGAGAGAAATGAGTGTCTCCCTGGTGACAACCGGTACTACACACAGAAACCCCTTTTAAATAAAGCGCAATGGAAGTATTATTTTGCTAAATTATTTACAAACAAGTATCTCAATCTGTGCGTAGGTAATCCGATTGATGTTTTGTGTACTAATGTGTGTGTCTGTATCTAAATGTGTGTGTGATCAGAGCCGGATGTGTGTGTTTTAATTTGTCTGTCCGTATTTCAATCAGTCTCTGTGGAAAAAAATGTGTTTGTAATCATAATTGTGTGAAGCAAGAACCCTCGATATACTGTCTTTTTTATTTTTTTATTTTTTTATTTTAATGTATTATTTTTTTTTATAATATCAACATAGAAAAAACACAAGATACACTTTCAACTAGTGCATCAACCCAAAAAAAACTCCCTCCCCCATTCACACTCATCCACACCCACTCACACAAAAGGGGTTGTTTCTTTCTGCTACCAATATTCTGGTTCCCACAGCATGGACAACACTTCTGCAAGGGACACAGTCCCTTGTGCTGCTGGTCCACTAACATTTTCATTAATTACAATTTTTTTTATGTAATTATTTTTGTATTGTTTTACTTTCTTTTTTATCCAAGAAAATGTTTATTTATTTATCTTATTTTTTATTATTATTATTATTTTTTTTAAAAAGGACCTTATCTTCACCAGATGTTTGTAATCATAATTGTGTGAAGCAAGAACCCTCGATATACTGTCTTTTTACATGTGACTTTTGCCACACATCTGCCGTGAAAGATTTGTGTGTGCATATTCAGATTTGTGTGCGTGTAACACAATCTCTGGGTGTGTATTTAGATCTGTGGGAATCAGGAACTCTAGATTGGCTGTCCTTTTACACATGGAAGATCTGTCTGTAACGTCACCTTTCCTTTCCTTATCCCTTACAATAATATTACCATAGGCGATCTGCACCACTTTTGCACGTGTTATCAATTTCAACTCAGTCTTTGTAGACGCCCACTAATAGTATGCGCAATGATATAGTTTGTACACGCTATTTAGCACTTATTTGGATCTTACGAGATCACACCCATTGTGTAGCTCAAGCACAGCTCCACTGAATAAGGATAACAATACTTATTGTTAACTTGAAGCACCTCATAATGTCTCACAAGCAAAAGCAAGGCTCTTTGGGTTGAAGTGCGTCAAAGAAAAGTAGAACTCTAAAAATGAACATCATAAAAACACTAATATTGGCCACACTCGTGGTCTCAACCGCTTGACTGTCACGGCTATTATTAAAGATAATGATCGTATTGTAACGTCTACCCGGATGTTATAAAGATGACTCGGAGGTGGTCCATCAACAATCTCTGTATTGCAAAAACAAAACAAGCTACTTTCGGCTCAACTCAACGGTCCTCTCTGGACGCGGTCGTCCTCCTAGGCCCGCACAGTCAGGACTAGTAATGTGTACTAGTATAACTTTTTGGTATCAGTTCTTAATTCGGCCGGTACAGGGGGACCGTTAAGATTCTGGACAAATGCTACAGCTATCGGTATTTCTTATTCAGCTAACTGTCGTAGTTATGACACCGCCATCGACAGCAGGTGATGACATCGTGCCTGCTTGCCTCGTCTCCAGTCTAAATGTCAGCATTGTGAGCTAAATGTTCACACGTATACGCTCACGTTACCAAAAAGACTTTAGCTTCTGTTGAGGCATTACATTAACAGTTCCTTTGAAGGCACTTTATGAACAACACAGAGGGCATGGTGTGCTGCTAGATTGTTTACTTCACCTTGCAAAAAACTTGCTTTGCTTTGAGTGATTAAAAATGGTCGAAAAATGTGTATCCTAATTTATGAGCACCACAACCATGGGTGTCTTTGGAGGGTCACTGTTGTCAACTGACCAAAAACTGTTTTAATCACCTGAGAAATATCTCTAAAGTGAGAAATTTGTTGTCAAAATCGAAATTTGGAATGGTCATGGTTCATCTAGTCTCGTATTCCATCCATCCATTTTCTACCGCTCATCTCTTTCAGGGTCGCGGGGGGTCGCTTGAGCATATCTCAGCTGCATTCAGGCGGAAAGCGGGGTACACCCTGGACAAGTCGCTACCTTATCGCAGGGCCAACACAGATAGACAGACAACATTCACACTTACATTCACACACTAGGGCCAATTTAGTGTTGCCAATCAACCTATCCCCAGGTGCATGTCTTTGGAGGTGGGAGGAAGCCGGAGTACCCAGAGGGAACCCACACAGTCACGGGGAGAACATGCAAACTCCACACAGAAAGATCCCGAGCGCAGGATCAAACCCAGCACCTTGGTATTGTGAGGCAGACGCACTAACCCCTCTTCCACCGTGCTGTATTGACTATTACAATTCTGGTTTCACATGTTTCAACAAGTCGACTCTAAACAGATTACACACTGTACAGAATGCGGCTGCCAGACTTTTGACCGGTGTACCCAGAACAGCCCACATTACCCCCACTCTATCAAGTCCTAATTGGCCTTCAGTTAAATTCGGCATTGAGTTTAAGTTTTTAGTCCTGACTTTCCGTGCGTTGCATAGGGGGGCCCCTCAGTATTGTTGATTTATTGTGCCACTACACTTCAGGGCGCAGCCTTCGGTCTTCAAAAACTCATTTTAAAATCTGTGGAAAACCTGGCAATCTAGGCTGTAGCCTCCAGACTCTGGAAAAAACGTGTACCTGTCCTTCTGTGAGCTTGACTGTGTTGACTCTTTCAAAAAAACATTTGAAGACTTCACTTTTTAGTAACTCCTCTCTGAGCTGCCACCTTACCGTGGTAGAGGAGTTTGCGTGTCCCAATGATCCTAGGAGCTATGTTGTCCGGGGGCTTTATGCCCCCTGGTAGGGTCTCCCAAGACAAACTGGTCCTAGGTGAGGGATCAGACAAAGAGCAGCTCGAAGACCTCCATGAAGAATAAAAATAAAGGACCCAGATTTCCCTCGCCCGGACGCGGGTCACCGGGGCACGATGGCGAGCGCCTGGTGGCCGGGCCTGTCCCCATGGGGCCCGGCCGGGCACAGCCCGAAGAGGCAACGTGGGTCCCCCCTCCAATGGGCTCACCACCCATAGCAGGGGCCATAGAGGTCGAGTGCAGTGTGAGCTGGGCGGCAGCCGAAGGCAGGGCACTTGGCGGTCCGATCCTCGGCTACAGAAACTAGCTCTTGGGACGTGGAACGTCACCTCGCTGAGGAGCCAGATGAGGTGGTTCGGGCATCTGGTCAGGATGCCACCCGATCGCCTCCCTCGGGAGGTGTTTAGGGCACGTCCGACCGGTAGGAGGCCACGGGGAAGACCCAGGACACATTGGGAAGACTATGTCTCCCGGCTGGCCTGGGAACGCCTCGGGATCCCCCGGGAAGAGCTGGAGGAAGTGGCTGGGGAGAGGGAAGTCTGGGCTTCCCTGCTTAGGCTGCTGTTCCGCGACCCGACTTCGGATAAGCGGAAGAAGATGGATGGATGGATGGACTTTTTAGTAAAGCTTTTAGTTAATGAACCTTTTAACAATCTTTTTTAATCTACTTTTTATCATTTTTATGATGTTCCCCCCGTTGTTTTAATTGAATTGTTGTTTTTGTGGTAATCTGAAATTCATTGCTAAATTCTGTTTTGTTTGTCACCTGTTCACTCTCTCTCTCGTCCACAGTGAGGGGTGCAGCTGGCGCGAGGCAGAAGCACACACCTGAGGACAATCAAGTAGCAGCCTATTTAACCTGGCTGCTGACAACATGTGAGCGCCGGAACTTTGTCTTCTGCTTGCAACAGACGCACATGTTGTTGGTCTTGCCAGAGAACTCCCTAGTTCGTCTTGTGCCCATCTTCTCAGGTTTGCCTGTATTTTTCCTAGCCTTGTCTAGCGCTTTTAATTTGTACTTTGTTTTTCTGTTTACTTCTTTCATGAAGTATTTTTCCTAGCCTTGTCAAGCACTTTTTGTTTTGTGCATTTTGTTTCTCTTAGTAGATTTTTACATGGTGTGTTTTTTGCGTTTACCACCATCGCCTTTGTTTTGCTACTTTGTGTTTTCGCCTAAACAAAGGAAGAACTATTGTCCACACACAATACGTCTCTGCATCCTTGGGATCCACCTCACCAATTCCTAACAGTTTTAATGTATATATGTTTTGTACAGCACTTTGTGATTTCTATCTGTAAAAAGCGCTGTATTAAAAACATTTACTTTCTTACACACTAACACATTTTATAGCACCGATAAGAGTACCGATAATTATAGTTATTGGTAATCAGGACTCAGCCTGCCACGTTCATGGTTTCACAGATAGTCAGACCTCACAGAACACGATAGATAACACTACACATAACTACCAGGTCGCTACAGTATCTTTAAGTCTCATGAAAGTGAGGAATAAGGAAGTAGATTAGTGGTCTTATTACAAAAATGGAAAGGGAGCAAACTACTGTATTGCTTTGGCAGGAAGATTCTCTTTCCTCGTCTACCTCCTGCCACCCAGTAAGCCACATGATAAAAGTAAGGGATTGTTCTCTTTTTTGTATTAGTCTTTCATGTCGTTTTTAGGTTTGCTGTCCTTCATGTGTTCTGTGTACAGTGTGAGAGACTAAACTGTTTATTTTGGAAAGAGTTTCAACTCGGAACGTAACCCGTTTCGTAATCCAATTACCACCTGTATTACGATTGTTGGCAAACTATCATGATATCAAAAATCGAGTTACAACTACCTCTACTAGAAAGTAAAGAACCAAGCCCATCCATCAGAACTTTCTGATGTCTTTGTCAGTAATAAAGTGTAATAAGTGTTGAGTCTATTCAGCACACTGACACTTCCAAGTGTGCCGACCTAAATAATGACCACTGTTATGCCAACCGACACTCAGCACATGCATCACAGCCAAAGACACAACCCCGGGCCGGTTTACATCCTCTGAGCACCAATTACAAGAGAACATTCTGCAGTACGCTGTTGCCTGGACACTTAAGCATCATGGAGGGAGAGCTAGAGCAGCCAATGAGAGAAGAGCTCTTGGTAAGGCAGGAAATAAAAGGTGATTAGACAACACACAAGCTCTGACTCACTGCTTTTTGCTCCCTTTCTCTTGGAAGTCAGCCACTCCAGCTGGTAGCAACAAATATTCCAGGGAGGGAGAAAACCAAATTATTTCACTATAGCAGCAGACTGGCAGCTGTTACCCAAATAAATCAAAAATGGAATTAAGAAATGTCATCCAAAATATAGTTTGTTTTGTTCATGCAGTATAGAGAATGTTTCTGCACACATGCATTTGATGCATATTTAGCAAATGTAAAAATAGCTGATCCACAACAACAATACACTGTCAAAGAAAAATGAGGAACATAGTCACCGCCTCCAGAAAATGATGGCTTGGCCTTATTTGAATGCACAGCAGCTGCTCTGCAGGCAATGTATGCTGACTATTTGTCGCCAAGTCATTAAGTAACAAAAGGATGGATAGTGTTCGACCTCCATAAATAACCACAATACGAGTAGATAAATAAGACAGCCAGGAAACGTAGCAAGTGTAGACAGGTAGCAGAGCACTTCAGCCTGGAGACCTTGCCCACTAAAGCGTTACCAGGAAGACCGTTAATCGAGCCTTTCACCAAGTTATTAGATTCAACACTGAAACCGAGGAACAGGGAAAAGTGACACAGGTAGCAGTGAATCAAGGCTGATAAACAAAGTCCAAGGCTACAGACCAGTTTGCCTCTTAAATGAAATTCAGCACCATGGACAGCAGTCATTTCATTTACTCCCAATTTGGAATAGCACAGACACACACAAGCTTTCTGTTCAGTATATCAGTGTTTTTCAACCTTTTTTGAGCCAAGTCACATTTTTTGCGTTGACAAAATGCGGAGGCACACCACCAGCAGACATCATTAAAAAACGAAACACAGTTGACAGTAAAAAGTCGTCGTCACAATTGTTGGGTATGACTTTAAAGCATAACCAAGCATGCATCGATATATGCATCTTGTCTCAAAGTAGGTGTACTGTCACCACCTGTCACATCACACCCTGACTAATTTGGAGTTATTTGCTGTTTTCCTGTGTGTAGTGTTTTAGTTCTTGTTTTGTGCTCCTATTTTAATGGCTTTTTCTCTTTTTTGGTATTTTCCTATAGCAGTTTCATGTCTTCCTTTGAGCGATGTTTCCCGCATCTACTTTGTTTTAGCAATCAATAAGATTTTAGTTGTTTTTATCCTTTGTGGGGACATTGTTGATTGTCATGTCATGTTCGGATGTACTTTGTGGACGCCGTCTTTGCTCCACAGTAAGTCTTTGCTGTCGTCCAGCGTTCTGTTTTTGTTTACTTTGTAGCCAGTTCAGTTTTAGTTTAGTTCTGCATAGCCTTCCCTAAGCTTCAATGCCTTTTTTTAGGGGCACTCTCCTTTTGTTTATTTTTGGTTTAAGCATTAGACACCTTTTTACCTGCATGCCGCCTCTCGCTGTTTCCGACATCTACAAAGCAATTAGCTACCTGCTGCCACCTACTGATATGGAAGAGTATTACACGATTACTCTGTCGAGCTCTAGACAGCACCGACACTCAACAACAACACATCGTTTGCAGACTATAATTACTGGTTTGCAAAAAAATATTTTTAACCCAAATAGGTGACATTAGATAATCTCCCACGGCACACCAGACTGTATCTCACGGCACACTAGTGTGCCGCGGCACAGTGGTTTAAAAACACTGCAGTATATCAACCATTTTAAGTATTAACTGTTGAATTTTAATTTTGGTGTAACAGTGACATTTAAAGCATTTGAGTTATAGAGCAATGCCAAAATAAAAAAATTAAAAAACGTTTTTTACAAAAATATTGTTGAATTATGTAATTTTGCTAAACACAAGATTAACAGAATGAAGATGTAATGTAGTTGTATTTCTGCTTTTAACATCGGGTGTCACACAGAGAATCCCTTGTTTACTTGAATTGATCACAACGGACACCGTCCAACACTTTGCTCTGGCACCTCAATGTGCACTTTATTAATGTATGTTTTTGCCTTTTACATTAATTACTTTAGTTGACTTTAGGGTCTAAAGCAGGGGGTGTTCGCTAAGTATAAAAATGAGCCAACATTTTATAATGAAATAAACTGCTGTTCTAAATGTGTCCACTAGATGTCGCAATAACAATTATTTGTATCTTTGTAGATGATGCTACATATGTAAAAAATAAAATAAACCACATGATGTTAGTGCACCAGTCGAGGAAAATGAGCAAACTACATAAATAACATCCTGTAATTGTATTTTGATATTATTTGTTAATCTTGATAGATTGAAAATTAACACCAATGAGTTGACTGATGAACATCCATCCATCCATCCACCCATTTTCTACCGCTTGTCCCTTCTGGGGTCGCGGGGGGTGCTGGAGCCTATGTCCGCTCCATTCGGGCGGAAGGCGGGGTACACCCTGGACAAGTCACCACCTCATCACAGGGGTCAGTGCATGTGCCTCACAATCTGAAGGTCTTGAGTTCAATCCCGGGCTCGGGACATTTCTGTGTGGAGTTTGCATGTTCTCCCCGTGACTGCGTGTGTTCCCTCTGGGTACTCCGGCTTCCTCCCACCTTCAAAGACATGCACCTGGGGATAAGTTGATTGGCAACACTAAATTTGCCCTAGTGTGTGAATGTGAGTGTGAATGTTGTCTGTCTATCTGTATTGGCCATTATTACATGAATTTATTCAAAATGTATAAATAACGACAAATAAAGATATAATACTATCAACCGCAACATGTAAGTGTAAAAAAAACCCAACAACATTATAATTTGTACATTTTCAGAATGTGCTTGTTCTATTTCTAAACAAAGAAATCAATCTGAAGTTGTCTTTATTTTTAAGTTATCGTGCCGTGATTTTACCAGTCCGGCCCACTAGATTTTTCTCCATGTGGCCCCCGATCTAAAATGAGTTGGACACCCCTGGTCTAAAGAGTAGATCCTGCATATTAGCCATTCAGTGTTTGTGACTTTGCCAATGTTGTTAAAAAAAAAAAATCTTAATAAATGTTTTTTTTTTTCCAAATTCACCTGAAGATGGTAAAGACAAAAACATGTGCGGTAATAAATCCAAAAAGGTTTAGTTTTTTCTGGTTACAATGGGCAAGCTACGTGCAGAATAATGTAGACATAGATACACACCTTGTTTGACAGCTAGTGCAGCAAAACAGCAAAGTTGCATTCCATCCACCGCTGCTTTATAGTGAACTGGAGGTGGCGCCACAACAAACATAAGAGCGGTCAAAAGTTTAAACTGTGACACTGATTATTAATCATCATCATTATTAGTGATTAGTATAGATTATACTGTATATTATCATTTAAATGCAATTAATAAGTGTGTGAGGCACATTTTGGGTTTAGACCTGGAGTGTGCATTTAATTTTTTTGCTTCGGTCATTAGTGTACTGACAATCTATGAGGGAGAGAGTTCTGGAGATTAATCTAATCTAATAATTACAACACGTCTATTGCAGTTATCATAATAATAGCACTTCTGTTCCTTTCAAAGGTGGAAAAGAGGACATCCGAGATGTTGGAGCAAACCGCATCACTACAGACTCGTCATTTTTGCATCTAGTTCTCTTCTGTGACTGTTTGCTGCACTTTGAGGTTTTGACAAGTGGTAGAAGATGGATGGATGAATGGATGGATGGATGATAGTAAATAAATCAATTAATTAAATTAATTGAAATGTTCTTATCGTCAATTATTTAAAGTGCAGAAACATCCAGTGTTTCAAGCAAATATTAAAAAAAAGGAATACAACTTTTAGTTGAGTGTTTTTAAACTGACAATGTACACTTTACTTTGTATATATATATATATATATATATATATATATATATATATATATATATATATATATATATATATATATACACACACACACATGTATGTATGTATGTATCAATCAATCAATTAATCAATCAATCAATTCCTTTATTGTCATTGTCATAATAACACTTAAGTCATACATGTCAACGAGATTTTGTTTGAGCTTTGTCCAGCGGCATAGAAACTGCATTGACGTGCAGGTTGACAATAGTTTACATTTTAGCATTGTCAGGAAGATCGCGATAAGAGGGACGTGGGGGTGGGAACAGTCAGATGTCTGATGGGTGTTATGTTAATGTTGCAGCAATGCAATGTCCAGAGCACAATGATTGAGGTGGTGAAGAGTGAGGTATTAAGATGGTCCGGGGCAGCAAAGGGGCAGGCTGTTCATTTAGCAGTGTCACAGGCTGTGAGACATTCTGGTGGTCCTGGCGCGAATCGATCTATACCTCCTTCCAGAGGGTAGCAGGTTGAAGAGGCCATGTGCTGGGTGGTATCTGTCCTTCAGGATGTTGTGTACTCGCTTTAGGCAGCGAGTTGTGTACATGGCACTCATCTCTGGGAGTATCGTCCTTGTAATTTTCCCCGCCGCTTTAACCACTCGCTGGAGGGCCTGTTGGTTCGCTTTAGTGCAGCTAGCAAACCACACTAAAAATCCGTAAGTGAGGACACTGCTGATGGCACAGTTGTAAAAGTTGTATGTATGTATGTATGTGTGAATGTATGTCCGTGTGTATGTATATGTATGTATGTATGTATGTATGTATGTATGTCTGTGTGTATGTATATATATATATATATATATATATATATATATATATATATATATAATTTTTTTGGTTGTGTATATATTTAATTTTACATTTAAATATGTTTCTTTGGGTATGGCAATTTTTCATTTGTATCTGAAATGATGCATGTAGGACCATGTAAACGAAAGATAAAACCACTCAGATTTGTATTTTATTATTTACCCCCTTTAATATGTGGTAGTATTTTCCATTTAGCTGAACATCCCCTTTTAGATGAAGACATGTAGCTGAAGCACCGCAAAGATTTAGAGAGAGGTTGACAAGGGGCCTCGTAAGACAAGCCAAAGTAAAACGGTCCTTTCAAGGCATCCGAGAGGAGAATAATATCTTAATGGAATCTAGCTGTCACAAGCACCCTTGGGCACCAGGCAATTGAGAGTCGAGAAAATAACCCTTTAGGAAACCATTTTTTATAATGGGTTTAATGGCCTATCAAATGTGTTTTTCCTAATCTTAGCTTTTGAAAGGAAAAAACAATAGGCCCTCTTTCAGTGACTGCTGCGTGCTAAGATGACAAGAACAGATGTCCAATGTTTAAAGCTTTGCTGTAAATGTGGGTGTTCTTGCCCGAAGATACTACGTACAACTCGAACCACGTTTAACATATACGAGAATAGCATTTTAGATGAACCACACGCATGCTAAGACATGTTGGACCCAAGCAAAGAGGATTTTCTTGAAAGTCTTAAAATAACCTTGTGGGAAAAGGTGACTGCAGTGTTGTATCCAGGCAACAGATGACTTCTGATATGGATTTCACCGGCTCCATTGTACCGTTCAATCATACTGGGTTGACTCAACGCACACGCACGTGAGCACAAACACACACACACACACAGCGAGTGTGAGTAGATGATGAAGGGATCGAGGAACTTGAACAAATCTTCAGGACATGCGTGACTCTAAGGCCATCGTGCATCAAGAGGGCAGAGGACCAGTGTGAAATCTCCACTGTCACTACTCATCACTGAGCTTGGCAACTTGATGAGATGGCATCCGCCTTTTTAAAGCTTAAAGTTACAGCAAGTCCTTGTACGAGTTTCATTTGTTAGCACGTGCAACACAGTATTTGCGTGTTTTGACCACAGAAAAGTTCCCTTTGTGGTCGTGCACCAAAACACCTGGAGCAGATGGCCTGGCATTATGGGAGGAATCGAGTTGATTGGCGACCGGGGAGGGAGATGAGCCAACATGAGGAAGACTGCTATGGTTTTTTTCCCCCCCATTCTGTCATTGTATGTTCAAACACCAGCTGAGACGCGCACAATGGGAAAGCTGAATTTTTGCTTCTATTGTATGATTTATCTGCCAGTCAGTGTGGGAAAATGCTTCCTTTCAATAGCCCCGTGCACTCAAAAGACAATTCTTGGGGATAAATAGCCTCATTCACACAACACGTCGCTGCTGTCGCCATGACGATTTGACAACAAAGAAAAAGCAGGATGGACGACTACTTTCGTCAGTCTGGATAAATGTGTTAGGTACATCATGAATGCGTTATAATTAGTACTTATATTGACATTTTAAGCATAATAATAACATTATCATCATCATATATCATAATTATGTTGAATAATACAATGCCGTTATGTCACACTAGTGCTCACATCGTTAAGCCAAATATATTGTATATATATATATATATGTGTTTTGAGGAAAGGGTTGGCTGTTGCCGGCACGATTGAAGAATGCCAAGGCAAAGCTGAAGTACCTTAGACCAGTGGTCCCCAACCTTTTTGGAACCGCGGACCGGTCAACGCTTGAAAATTTGTCCCACTTTATTATTTTTTGTATTTTTTTTTGGCATAAAAAAAATACAATCATGTGTGCTTACGGACTGTATCCCTGCAGACAGTATTGATCTATATTGATATATAATGTAGGAACCAGAAATATTAATAACAGAAAGAAACAACCCTTTTATGCGAATGAGTGTGAATGAGTGTAAATGGGGGAGGGAGGTGTTTTGGGTTGGTGCACTAATTGTAAGTGTGTCTTGTGTTTTTTATGTTGATTTAATAATTAAAAAAAAAAAAAAAAAAAAAATATATATATATATATATATATATATATATATATATATATATATATATATATATATGTTTTTTTTTTGTTTTTTTTCTTGTGCGGCCCGGTACCAATCGGTACTGGGCTGCACAAGAAAAAAAAAATATATTTTTTTTTATTTTTATTTTTATTAAATCAACATAAAAACACAATATATACACTATATATCAATGTATATCAATACAGTCTGCAGGGATACAGTCCCTAAGCACACATGATTGTATTTCTTTATAAAAAAAAAATTAAAAAAATCAAGCGTTGACCGGTCCGCAGCTACAAAAAGGTTGGGGGCCACCTTAGACAATCCATTGCTAGTTTAATATTGCCGCAAAAGTAACTTGTTTCACTATAAATCACCAAATGATTCCTGAGCGCGGCCACCGCTGCTGCTCACGGCTCCCCTCACCTCCCAGGGGGTGAACATGGGGATGGGTCAAATGCAGAGGATAATTTCACCACACCTAGTGTGTGCGTGACTATCGTTGGGACTTTTAAATAAATAATAAATGATAAATGGGTTATACTTGTATAGCGCTTTTCTACCTTCAAGGTACTCAAAGCGCTTTGACAGTATTTCCACATTCACCCATTCACACACACATTCACACACTGATGGCGGGAGCTGCCATGCAAGGCGCTAACCAGCAGCCATCAGGAGCAAGGGTGAAGTGTCTTGCCCAAGGACACAACGGACGTGACTAGGATGGTAGAAGGTGGGGATTGAACCCCAGTAACCAGCAACACTCCGATTGCTGGCACGGCCACTCTACCAACTTTGCCACGCCGTCCCTTTTACTTTAAATTAACTTTTTATAAGAAACAGTAAATGGTATTTATTTTCATTACCAGTTACTAGGAAAAAGTATTACCATTATCTGTTTAGTGCTGAGATTTTATTGATGCAATAGAATCCATTTTTTTATTGCCCTATCATTTACAATTAGGGTGGACATGATACCAGAATTTCAGTAGTTAACATCGATAGCTGTGAATTTCCACAATACATTTTTTTACCCATGTAGTTGAAAATTCACTACATTATTAAAAACTAAGTATTTAAGATTTTTTAACAGATTTTTGCACAAAATTCAAATGGCATCATCAGCTGCGGGCAGCACGGTGGACAGGGGTTAGTGCATGTGCCTCACAATACGAAGGTCCTGAGTAGTCCTGAGTTCAATCCCGGGCTCGGGATCTTTCTGTGTGGAGTTTGCATGTCCTCCCCGTGACCGCGTGGGTTCCCTCCGGGTACTCCGGCTTCCTCCCACCTCCAAAAACATGCACCTGGGGATAGGTTGATTGGCAACACTAAAATTGGCCCTAGTGTGTGAATGTGAGTGTGAATGTAGTCTGTCTATCTGTGTTGGCCCTGCGATGAGGTGGCGACTTGTCCAGGGTGTACCCCGCCTTCCGCCCGAATGCAGCTGAGATAGGCTCCAGCACCCCCCGCAACCCCGAAAGGGACAAGCAGTAGAAAATGGATGGATCATCAGCTGCCCAGAGGTAACTATACTTTAAAAAATTAACATTATTGGCCTATAATCTCTAGATATAATTAAAAAAAACAATACTGTGCTTATAAATATGCTCACAAATACCAGTAGTCAACTATTCTGCATTCTAAAAGGAACAGCAGTGGTGTTGAAGTACATAAAACAAACAATATTGATCGTGATATTCTTTCAATGTGGTGTAATTCGTAATACAATAGGCTACTAAAAAAGTCAAATTTGTTATTAGTATCAAGATTTAAACTTTTTTTCATTACGTTATGACTTTCTACTCAAAGATTTCCTGTTTTTTTTTTTCAATTTATTTCTACAATGCACCACATGTCCATAAAAAAGTTCCACAGATGGCCGAAAGGCCACATTTTGAACACCACCAATTTACATATTTCACCAGAAAGGCAAAGTGTTGCCAAACGACAAAATAGCGTCTCTCACCTGTGTCTTTTCAGCACTCATAGAAGGGATAAAGGTTAGGCAGCATGTTTGTGAAGGGGTCGGATATTGAAATAGTGGACTCATTTAAATACCTGGGTGTTCACATCAACAATAAACTGGTCTGGACTCACAATTCAAACGCTGTGTACAAGAAGGCTCAAAGTCGCCTTGAGGAGACTGAGGTCCTTCGGGGTGTGCGGGTCACTGCTGCGCACTTTCTACGACACTGTGGTGGCTTCTGTGGTGTTCTATGCTGTCATTTGCTGGGGTGGCGGCAGCTCGGTCAGAGACAGGAACAGATTTGATAAACTAATTAAGAGAGCTGACTCCGTCCTAGGCTCCCCACTAGACAACATTGAGGAGGTGGCTGACAGAAGAATGCGGACCAAGTTGACATCTCTAATGTCCAATCCCTCTCACCAATGCACTACACTGTGGAAGCCCAGAATAGCTTTTACAGCTTTAGACTGTTACATCCACAGTGCAAGAAGGAGCACAGGTCTTTTCTACCCACTCCCATAAGACTTTACAACGCACTTATGTGATTACTGTGATCTGTTTTGTTGGTGTGCAAGACGGATGTTAGTGTTTTTTGTTTTATTTGATCTTTTATCTACACTTGTCAGTGTGCAATATGTAATATGTATTACTAAAGTTTTGTTTTTCATTACATTTTACTTCTGTTGTTGTATGCAAAAACCTGGTTATGGTCACGGTTTAATTTATTTTGAACATATAAAGCAGGAGTCCCCAAACTACGGCCCGCGGACCGGATCCGGCCCCCCAGCATCCAAAATCCGGCCCACGGGAAGTTCCAAGTAAAAAAGAAAAAAGTGTTTTTATTTTTTTATTATATTTTTTTTATTTTATTTTTTTTAATCTTTTCTTTCTAATCCATTTTCTACCGCTTGTTACTCTCGGTGTCTCCTAGCTGCTCAGGCCATTCATACTGTCTAAAAATTAATTTTCTCATCGATAACGTGACAATGTTAAGTGTTGATGAACATCAATGTTAATTGATGTTAAATGACAAAACGGATTATAAAGACAATGTATATATATATATATATATATATATATATATATATATATATATATATATATATATATATATATATATATATATATATATATATATAGATTAGATATGTCTGATAATATCGGCCTGTCGATATTATCGGCCGATAAAGTCATAGCAATTACTAACATATATGTTCACTTCCTGTTCTAAATTGTAATTGTAACAACATTTCCACCAATGAATACAACCGTTTTCTTAATAGTAGAGCCAGTCCTGATTCACATATGAGATGAATAATACCTCATTTTCAACAAAGTTTCAACAAAGATCAAGATTATTATTCCTCGTACTTTGTGAACACTTGTAGTTTGTACAGTCTCTTTAATTTGATTATTTAGCACATTGTTTGACATATTTGCAGAATCAGTTCCATAATTGAATTTCACATGCTGATATGCTAAAACTCTTAAAGTGGAACTGCACTTTTTTTGAAATGTTGCCTGTCATTCACAATCTTTATGAGAGATAAAAAGACACAAGTTTTTTTATTTTTTTTCCCATTTTAACATATGCAAATTGTCTCGTTCTTAGTGGCTGGATAATGGGAGCAATCAATTTTACCACTAAATCACTTTAAAAATGCATTCAAAAACTGCCACAAATACTTTATTATTGCGTTCCGTTACCTGTGTACCGTATTTTTCGGAGTATAAGTCGCACCGGAGTATAAGTCGCACTGGCCGAAAATGCATAATAAAGAAGGAAAAAAACATATAAGTCGCACTGGAGTATAAGTCGCATTTTTGGGGGAAATTAATTTGATAAAACCCAACACCAAGAATAGACATTTGAAAGGCAATTTAAAATAAATAAAGAATAGTGAACAACAGGCTGAATAAGTGTACGTTATATGAGGCATAAATAACCAACTGAGAACGTGCCTGGTATGTTAACGTAACATATTATGGTAAGAGTCATTCAAATAACTATAACATAGAACATGCTATATGTTTACCAAACAATCTGTCACTCCTAATCGCTAAATCCCATGGAATTGTATACGTCTAGTCTCTTACGTGAATGAGCTAAATAATATTATTTGATATTTTAAGGTAATGTGTTAATAATTTCACACATAATTCGCTCCTGAGTATAAGTCGCACCCCCAGCCAAACTATGAAAAAAACTGCGACTTATAGTCCGAAAAATACGGTAATAACCAAACTGTAGCGACATTGTTATTGTAAGAGCGAACACTGAGGAACTCTTTTTCTAGCGTACTAACACATCGGCAAGATACGGTATTAACCCTAGAAGCTAACTACGGCGAGAGATAAGATAGCTCCTATGTCAGCAGGAAACACGTTTGAGTTTGTAATGCACATCACTGCGATATGACACCAATCTGTACTGACTGAAAAACATGAACAATCATATTACACTATCTGTAAAGTATGAGCCCACATTTCATGTTTTGTTTGTACACAGCTAGCCAGACAGTGTTTTTTCGGTTCTTTATGGATAAGCACACCATTTATGTTGAAATAGCTCGGCTTCAAATTCCACATTTTGCAGCTTCGATTCACTTTCACCTCACTCTGTCGGCTTCCGTCTACTCCAACATTTCACTCTTCTTTCGTACTGGCTTCCAGAAGCAGTAGTTCATCCTCCATAAATTCTGATTTACAAAGATACGATTGTGAATCCTCATTTGTCCGAAAATAGTCATCTTCGTTGTTTGTTACCGAATCTGCCATGGTTAGAACACAATTAAGCGTTTTGTATCCGAAAGTAAGAACATACATTGTAAAACGTGCGCCGCTATAGAAACGGAAATAAATGCGCCAAAGAATTAGTTCTGGCAATGACAAAAATGACCAAAATACGGTAAATATTGAACATATTACATATTGTTATGAACGTGTCTGTTACTATATTACATATAGACTTATATATATATACAGTATATTTATATACTTATATATAGTATATACCGTATTTTTCGGAGTATAAGTCGCACTGGCCGAAAATGCATAATAAAGAAGGAAAAAACATATATAAGTCGCACTGGAGTATAAGTCGCATTTTATGGGGAAATTTATTTGATAAAAGCCAACACCAAGAATAGACATTTGAAAGGCAATTTAAAATAAATAAAGAATAGTGAACAACAGGCTGAATAAGTGTACGTTATATGGCGCATAAATAACCAACTGAGAACGTGCCTGGTATGTTAACGTAACATATTATGGTAAGAGTCATTCAAATAACTATAACATAGAACATGCTATACGTTTACCAAACAATCTGTCAGTCCTAATCGCTAAATCCCATGAAATCTTATACGTCTAGTATCTTACGTGAATGAGCTAAATAATAATATTTGATATTTTAAGGTAATGTGTTAATAATTTCACACATAATTCGCTCCTGAGTATAAGTCGCACCCCCGGCCAAACTATAAAAAAAACTGCGACTTATAGTCCGAAAAATACGGTAATAACCAAACTGTAGCGGCATTGTTATTGTAAGAGCGAACACTGAGGAACTCTTTTTCTAGCGTACTAACACATCGGCAAGATACGGTATTAACCCTAGAAGCTAACTACGGCGAGAGATAAGATAGCTCCTATGTCAGCAGGAAACACGTTTGAGTTTGTAATGCACATCACTGCGATATGACACCAATCTGTACTGACTGAAAAACATGAACAATCATATTACACTATCTGTAAAGTATGAGCCCACATTTCATGTTTTGTTTGTACACAGCTAGCCAGACAGTGTTTTTTCGGTTCTTTATGGATAAGCACACCATTTATGTCGAAATAGCTTGGCTTCAAATTCCACATTTTGCAGCTTCGATTCACTTTCACCTCACTCTGTCGGCTTCCGTCTACTCCAACATTTCACTCTTCTTTCGTACTGGCTTCCAGAAGCAGTAGTTCATCTTCCATAAATTCTGATTTACAAAGATACGATTGTGAATCCTCATTTGTCCGAAAATAGTCATCTTCGTTGTTTGTTACCGAATCTGCCATGGTTAGAACACAATTAAGCGTTTTGTATCCGAAAGTAGGAACACACATTGTAAAACGTGCGCTGCTATGGAAACGGAAATAAATGCGCCAAGGAATTAGTTCCGGCAAAGACTAAAATGACCAAAATACGGTAAATATTGAACATATTACATATTGGTATGAACGTGTCTGTTACTATATTACATATAGACTTACATATATATATATACAGTATATTTATAGACTTATATATAGTATATACCGTATTTTTCGGCCGAAAATGCATGATAAAGAAGGAAAAAAACATATATCAGTCGCACTGGAGTATAAGTCGCATTTTATGGGGAACTTTATTTGATAAAACCCAACACCAAGAATTGACATTTGAAAGGCAATTTAAAATAAATAAAGAATAGTGAACAACGGGCTGAATAAGTGTACGTTATATGAGGCATAAATAACCAACTGAGAACGTGCCTGGTATGTTAACGTAACATATTATGGTAAGAGTCATTCAAATAACTATAACATATAGAACATGCTATACGTTTACCAAACAATCTGTCACTCCTAATCGCTAAATCCCATGAAATCTTATACGTCTAGTCTCTTACGTGAATGAGCTAAATAATATTATTTGATATTTTACGGTAATGTGTTAATAATTTCACACATAAGTCACTCCTGAGTATAAGTCGCACCCCCGGCCAAACTATGAAAAAAACTTCGACTTATAGTCCGAAAAATACGGTAGTCACTTTAGCCCTGTGAAAATGACTACTAATTAAAATTGTTGCGATGCTGTGTTCAGTTGAAAAGGACAAATGAAAATACACATTTGGCAAGCTAGAATAACAATGGTCAGGAAACAAAAAAAAACATATTTTAGTGTACATAGCCCTCCTTTGTTTCCCTAATTAACATAATATGGACTATTCTTACCTGAGTCTGAGCTGTACATGTAGACAAACTTGGTCCATCCGTAGTATTCAATTAGACCCACGAGAGCGTCCTGCAGCTCCGGCCTCAGCTGAATGACAAACTGGTTGGCCGTCTCGATGGGGAAGGATGGCGTAACGAAGCAGACATGCAAGGCGCCGCAGAACGACATAAGCATGTTGACCGTCTTCCTGTCGTACAAGCCGATGATGGCATACACGCCTTTGGAGAACTGGGAGCAGACTGCAGAAAAGACAGAAGAAAACAGTTAACACTCAGGCTTTTTGAGGGCTGAGCACCAACAAATTGAATTTCTATTACCGTATTTTTCGGACTATAAGTCGCTCCAGTGCGACCTATATATGTATTTTTCTTTTTTTATTATGCATTTTCGGCAGGTGCGACTTATACTCCGGTGCGACTTATACTCCGAAAAATACGGTAATTTCAATGAGGAAAATTGACAAAAAATACAGTGGTACCTGTTTTAAGCTAAGAGTTGCCTCTCGGTTAATTGTTATGCTTTAAGTTGCAATCAAAAGTTTGAGTTACACGCATCCCCGCCATTAGTTGGCATAGCAAATATTACAGTGAATCCTGTAAGATCCGCCCAAATATATGGTCTTACTTGCTAGCATTATCTTATAGTTAGGTATTGACATAACTGTATTTTTCCAAACACGGGCAGGAAGAAAGTGAGTGTGAAAGAAAGCGCTGAGAAGAAGAAGTGGGTGATATTTGTTGAATTATAGAAAGAAAACACCAAAAACATGACTGGGAGTGTACCCAACTTGGTGGAGTAATTGGAACATACCACTGCTAATCTGCACCATACTGAAGCAGAATGAATCTAAAGCCAGCCAAGAATGTTAAAATGATATCTAAACGGCAGATATTTATCCATGAAAATATAGAAAAGCTGATGATGGTGTATTTGATGGAGAAGCAGCTAGAAGGAGATTATAACATAACTTCATTAAACTATTATAGTGGTATGTTGTACATTCTATTGCAGGGGTGTCCAAAGTGCGGCTTGGGGGCCATTTGCTTCCCGCAGCCAATTTATTTTAACGGCCTGCTGGGCATATTAAAAATAAGTTAAAAAAATAAAATAAAAAGTGGAATAAAAGAGTAAACAAGTAAAACGTTAGGAGAGAATGTTGCAATATTGACACTAATAACACAAAGCTGACATGTAGGCAATTGTTTTTACTTCAAAACTGTCAATGCTCCGAAAATAATGAAAACGTATAATTGACAAATAGATCTGAAGTTGAAAGTAAAAATTAGAGGTGTTCGATTATGGCTTTTTTGCCGATATCCGATATTCCGATATTGTCCAACTCTTAATTACCAATACCGATATCAACCGATACCGATATATACAGTCGTGGAAATAACACATTATTATGCCTAATTTTGTTGTGATGCCCCGCTGGATGCATTAAACAATGTAACAAGGTTTTCCAAAATAAATCAACTCAAGCTATGGAAAAAAAAATGGCAACATGGTACTGTCATATTTATTATTGAAGTCACAAAGTGCATTATTTTTATTAACATGCCTCAAAACAGCAGCTTGGAATTTGGGACATGCTCTCCCTGAGAGAGCATGAGGAGGTTGAGGTGGGCAAGGTTGGGGGGGGGGGAGGGGATAGCGGGGGTTGTATATTGTAGCGTCCCGGGAGAGTTAGTGCTGCAAGGGGTTCTGGGTATTTGTTCTGTTGTGTTTATGTTGGGATTACGGTGCGGATGTTCTCCCGAAATGTGTTTGTCATTCTTGTTTGGTGTGGGTTCACAGTGTGGCGCATATTTGTAACAATGTTAAAGTTGTTTATACGGCCACTCTCAGTGTGACCTGTATGGCTGTTGACCAAGTATGCATGCATTCACTTGTGTGTGTGAAAAGCCGTAGATATTATATGATTGGGCCTTTAAGGTTTATTGGCGCTCTGTACTTCTCCCTACGTCCGTGTACACAGCGGCGTTTTAAAAAGTCATAAATTTTACTTTTTGAAACCGATACCGATAATTTTGAAACCGATACCGATAATTTCCGATATTACATTTTAAAGCATTAATCGGCCGATAATATCGGCAGTCCGATATTATCGGACATCTCTAGTAAAAATAATACATATTCAAAATATGACTTATTTTCAACACTCTTATGAGTGGGGGGCCTTTTGAATTTCTGAGGCTTTTGTCGGATTTTTATAAAACTGTCATTGCTCAAAAATGAGAGTGTACCAAAAGCAATGTTATAAATTATTGACCTACTTTAGGCTCCAATTATTTCACATCAAATAGTCCACATTTAACATTTTTTGGGGGAAAATATTGCATATTTTGTGATTTATCTAATAAAAAAAACTGGGTTTTGACAAAAAGGGCATAGAACCCAAAAAGAACGTAAACTGAATGGCAATGGATAGATCTGAAGTTGTTATATAGATATTTAAACGTTGAAAGTAAAACAAAATACTAATATATGACTTATTTTTAACACTTTAACAACTAAGACCCTTTTGGGTCCCTTGGACCTTTAACGTTCACTAAAATTAAGGGAAGCCCTAAGGGTTACAATATATATTGTATTGGTTTTGAAAATGAAGAATCTCACTGCATACTTAAATTTTTTCAGTGTGCGGCCCTCAGCGGAAATAAGTTTGTCCTATTGTAATGTTTCCATACAATATTTCTTTTTTTTTTTTTCTTTTTAAAAGATAAGTTACGTGTTAAAATGGTGCAATTCTGCAAGCACCAATTGAATTGATTTGAATTCATCTCAATGGGAAATGTTTATTTCACATACAAGTGTTGTGAGTTAAGAGCTCCGTCACAGAGCCAATTCAGCTCGTAAATTGAGGCACCACTGTACAAGTATTTTGACACACAAGGTCCTTCACAGAACCAATCAAACTTGTATGTCAATGCACCACTGTATAACTAAAGTAGTGTGGAATTAAACCAAGACATGTGCATTACCCCTTTGTAAAACCCTACTACATTGCAAAACAATTAGGAAAGGTTTTAGGTACAAATCGGTTGACTCTTGCAATACAGTAAATTACATCAAATCAAGTTCCTCATGCACTCAAAAAGGTATAATTTATGTGTATGAATGTATTAAAAATAAGCTGAGTCAATTTAAGATCTTGAATAGATTGTATATTTTACATCTTCTCAGCTGTTTAAAATTGATGTATGAAGTGTCGGGCAGCTGAGGGAACTCTTGTTCATTTATTGTGGGAATGTCAGAGAATAAAAGAGTTATGGTTCAAAAGAAGCAATCACATTCCTAAATATAAACATCCCAATGACACTGCAAACTTGCATTCTTGGTGATCTGCATCAATTTAGTAATGTGCTATCAAAGAGTAAAAATGCATTTCTTGCAATATGCGTCGTAACAAAAAGGGGTAGTATTAAAACAATGGATAGATTGACTGCTATACAAGTGAAGTGAAGTGAATTATATTTATATAGCGCTTTTCTCTAGTGACTCAAAGTGCTTTACAAAGTGAAACCCAATATCTAAGTTACATTTTTAAACCAGTGTGGGTGGCACTGGGAGCAGGTGGGTAAAGTGTCTTGCCCAAGGACACAACGGCAGTGACTAGGATGGCAGAAGCGGGGATTGAACCTGCAACCCTCAAGTTGCTGGCACGGCCACTCTACCAACCGAGCTATACCGCCCCAAGCTACACACACACACATCTCCATAGCTATACACAAGCTATGGAGATGATATCAGTAGAAACAACTGCATTTAGTTTAGATAATAATGAGTCATATATTGGAATATGGGATCCATTATTTAAATTTGTTTTAACTATTAAATGAACCTAACATATGACTTATTTTATCTTTGTGGAAAATATTGGACACAATGTGTTGTCAAGCTTGTGAGATGTGATGCTCACTGGGGTGAGTTTTTCCTTGCCCTTATGTGGGCTTTGTACCGAGGATGTCGTTGTGGCTTGTGCAGCCCTTTGAGACACTTGTGATTTAGGGCTATATAAATAAAGATTGATTGATTGATTGAAGTGTAAGCCACTGTGACACTATTGTTCATTTTTTAAATGTTTAATTCTTTTTATAAATGGCAGTGATGATAATGTCAATGAGGGATTTTTAATCACTGCTATGTTGGAATTCTTATTAATATTGATACTGTTGTTGATATTATTCATTTTTGATTGACTACTTTTGGATTGTTTTGTGTCATCTCAATTACTCTGCTGATTGATATTCTGAATGTAGCTGGTGGAATTAGAATTGTATTATTATGGTATTATCGTGTACTATTTTGTTGGATTGATTAATAAAAAGTAAAAAAAAAAAAAAGGTAGAATGTATTGGAAATATTGCTATTATTTTGCAGCAGTGGCCCCACACGACATAGAACATTGTCCATTTGTTTCCCACCAGCCAGTCTGTTCACCGTCAGTGCAAGCTGCAGGAGCTGAAGGCAGATTAGGAGTAGAGAGGTTAATCAATGTATCCCCGGGGTTCCTCTGGCATTTCACTGGCAGCAAGAGGCGGATTCCATCTATCATTTTCACTCCCTGCACTCCTTTTCCTCCTCTGTCTTTGTCTCTCTGTCAAATTTCATCCATTCGCACCCTAATATCCCAAAATAGCTCATTTCTGTTTTACAGTCGCCTCATTGGGATCGAGCGAGATTCACCCATGCAGGTTTGGTCTGGGCCAGTTCTGCTGTGGCTCTCATCTCAGTATTTACCAAACAGATTGATGTTGCCGTCGCTGTCCCCGCGCGAGGGCCAGCTCGCCGCTAGAGGCCCGGGGAACTACAGTGAGAATGGCCCGTATCCAAAATGCCTAACCTGCCACAGACCTGCACCCTCCAGGCAGGCAAATATGTGCTTGCCTATGACGAAGACAGAGGGAGAAAGGGAGGAGTGAGGGGGGGAATACACATACAACATGTGCACACACATGAACACAAACACACACACACAGCCTGGACTGCTCCAAAAACCTGGTGACTCACCCCACTTAAAAAAAGCCCTGAAATAGACATTTTGCACCTCGCCACACCGACTCCTTCCGTCATGGGTCTGCACACATTCGGACTAGTTAATGGACACTGAGCGACCTATGTGTGAAATTATTAACACAATACCGTAAAATATCAAATAATATTATTTAGCTCATTCACGTGGACTTACCCCTGCTACCACCAAACCCCGCCCTCACCCCAACCCCCCCTCCCCCCTCTGTGCGTCGGTTGAGGTGGGCGGGGTTTGGTAGCGGGGGTGTATAATGTAGCCCGGAAGAGTTAGGGCTGCATGGGATTCTGGGTATTTGTTCTGTTGTGTTTATGTTGTGTTACGGTGCAGATGTTCTCCCGCAATGTGTTTGTCATTCTTGTTTGGTGTGGGTTCACAGTGTGGCGCATTATTAGTAAGAGTGTTAAAGTTTTTTATACCGCCACCGTCAGTGTAACCTGTGTGGTTGTTGAACAAGTATGCCTTGCTGTCACTTACGTGAGCAAGCAGAAGCCCCATACAACGTGTGGCTGGGCCGGCACGCTGGTTGTAGTGGGCGCTAAATGCTGTACCATCACGGCACGTTCGAGAGAATAGTTGCTCTGACATTAGTAGTCTGCCGGAAAAATCGAGAGGGTTGACAAGTATGACGTTGTCAAGCGCCATTCATATAAAACTCGCGGGCCGCACTAACATTCAATTGTCATATTAAGGTGTGGGCCGTGTGTCTGAGACCCTTGGTTCATACATAGCACAAAGCAAAACAAAAAACTTTGTTTGCAGTGTTATTTCATTTTAAATTTCAAAAGATTTTTGTGGCTCCCATTTTTTTTTTAAATTTGTGAACCTGGTCAAAATGGCTCTTTGACTGGTAAAGGTTGCCGACCCCTGGACTAGACGTATAAGATTTCATGGGATTTAGTGATTAGGAGTGACAGATTGTATAGCATGTTCTATATGTTATAGTTATTTGAATGACTCTTACCATAATATGTTACGTTAACATACCAGGCACGTTTTCAGTTGGTTATTTATGCGTCATATAACGTACACTTATTCAGCCTGTTGTTCACTATTCTTTATTTATTTTAAATTGTCTTTCAAATGTCTGTTCTTAGTGTTGGGTTTTATCAAATAAAATTCCCGAAAAAAAGCGACTTATACTCCAGTGCGACTTATATATGTTTTTTTTTCTTCTTTAGTATGCATTTTCGGCCGGTGCGACTTATACTCTGGTGCGACTTATACTTCGAAAAATACGGTATTTATGTATTTTGCTGTGGCCTCCACATTCTGCTAAAATAAAATGTAATAACAGCTGGTTTGACTTTTTCTACACGGCTGCATTACTTTCTGTTACAGCCGGTTAGCATATCACATCAAATGTGACTCATTTCTGTGTGACAGTGTGTCTTTTTATACAATGAAAAGAGAGAGAAAAAAAAGGTGTAGCTATTTGGTGCAGAACACCCACTCAATGCTGGGAAGAGGAGCATGAAGTTGTCTTCTAACCTGGGAGCATGCTACAGAACAGACAGAGAATAGTAGCATAATTATAGGGGCATTCATTTTCAATGAATGAATTATATATTTAGCGCGTTACGTTTTTTTAAATCTCATTCATCTAATTTTTCATCATTATCGTTACTGTGCATGGCTGCGGTTTGCTTCGCCCTCTTGTGCTTGACTGAAAGCAACAACAATAGGGCCAAAGATAATATGTAGCAACTCGGGCTGTTGACAAAAATGGATTCACATCCAAATTGGGATTCTTAATAATAACGATTACAAATCAATTCAGAATTTCCCCAAAAAATGATTAAATTACAATTATTTTTAAAATATGTTTTTTGTCACAGCGCATGCGCAATCCCTTATGCCATCTGCGGCAAGCGCTGCCGGCAGCTCCACTAGGACTGCGCCGAGACACGCCCCTGCTCGCTCTTCCCGCATCGCGGCCACGCGCCTGCAGGTAATCAGCAATCCGCGCACCTGGGTCTGATGAGGGCCGACGGCATAAAGACCGGCGGACCCGAAGATCCAGTGCCGGAACGTAGTTCACTCCCCGTAGTAAGCATCCCGTCTCTGGCTTCCCTCCTCGTACCTGCTCTCTCTGTGCTTTCCCTCTGCCCGTGTCTTATGTCCTTTGTGTCCCCCGCAGTGATCCCTCCGTATCCTGTGATAGAGCTGTGCGCCTCGACTCCCCTCCTCGATCCTCGACCCCCGCTTGGACACGAACCTCGTCGCCTCTCTCCAGCCCCCGACCTCTCGCTTGCCCACGGACTGTCTACTTGCCTTGCCCCTCTGGACTTTTGAGGATTCATCCAACACGCACGTACAACACCCGCTGGTAACATTCACATTGCTAATACGTCACATCGTCTTGCACCATGCACTTATAGTAGCATACACACCCCAGCATATCATCAGCTTCAATAAACCTATTGAACTGATTCCTGTCGTTGTGTCGTACGTAACATTTTTAGGACTACTCATTGCGTATACGTCATACTTAAGCGGCCAGGATGAGCTCTTGTAACCTATACCCTGTTGGCCAGGCTTTATCTACATTTTTATTCCAAATAATATCTTGCGAGAAGCGGTTTGAATCGAGAAATGTGTTGCATCAAGAATCGATTCCGAATCGAATTGTCACCCAAGAATCGGAAATGAATTGTAAGTTGTAAGACTCAAACTCTGACTTATGTTAACGACTGTAAATACTTGGGATAGAATAAATTATACACAACAGTGTAAAATATTCATAACATCTTAGTCAATTAAAAGGTGTATCAGAAGTGGGTTTAGTGTTTGTATAAGTTTAAAAGCTGTCTTGTTTTTAGCGTGGACAATGTGTTTTTTTTTAGCATAGCGTGATATATTACATGTTTGTAAAATGATTTTTACATTAAGTGAAGTGAAGTGAATTATATTTATATAGCGCTTTTCTCTAGTGACTCAAAGCGCTTTACATAGTGAAACCCAATATCTAAGTTACATTTAAACCAAGTGTGGGTGGCACTGGGAGCAGGTGGGTAAAGTGTCTTGCCCAAGGACACAACGGCAGTAACTAGGATGGCGGATGCGGGAATCGAACCTGCAACCCTCAAGTTGCTGGCACGGCCGCTCTACCAACCGAGCTATACCGCCCCGATTTTATATTTAAAATCAATAGTGGCCTTGTGGTTAGAGTGTCCGCCCTGAGATCGATAGGTCGAGTGTTCAAACCCCGGCCGAGTCGTACCAAAGACTATAAAAACGGGACCCATTACCTCCCTGCTTGGCACTCAGCATCAAGGGTTGGAATTGGGGGTAAAATCACCAAAATGATTCCCGGGCGCGACCACCGCTGCTGCTCACTGCTCCCCTCACCTCCCAGGGGGTGAACAAGGGGATGGGTCAAATGCAGAGGACACATTTCACCACACCTAGTGTGCGTGTGACAATCATTGGTACTTTAACTTTTTTTTAATATATACATTTACAATAATGTGCACATTATATTTAAGTCAATATAGTAATATATTATGTTTACAATTGTGTGTAGATTATAATTAAAATCAGAGCACACTTACATGGAGGATAATTTTTTTTGTTTTTTTATCATATAAGGCACATGCTCACATGTCTGCTGGTCGACACAATGAAACAAAACTGATTAGTAAATATATTCATGTTTTGTCGTTAAATAAGGTTTAAAACATGTGATGCACTTGTACGGGACATACTTGATTGACAGTCAGGAAGACGGTTAAAGCCAACGTTTCCTTTGATCAGTTTTTTACGAAGCTTTAATTCCAATTGTGACAAATATAGTTATTGATTTGTTAAATCTTTTTTCTTAAAGCACAAAGGGTAACATTCACTAGCAGCACTGTGATTGATGTTTTATTTATTATATATTATGTGAAGCAGAGGTAAATCAACATGTGCCAAATGTGCCGAACTGGGCTTTATTTGGGTTTGGTTTTCGGTCATTCTTTTACATTCTATTTACACTACAGGATTACAATTCATTCTATTTTATTTATTTATAATCTATATCTATTAACCTTTGTTAAGTATAACCTGTGGTTTGTAGATTATTTTCTATTTAAATTACAATTCACATACTACTGTTTTTGTGGTAATTATTTCAGTGTCAGTTTATTTCGAACATGCATACGATACAATGTAATTCATCACATATGTCCAGTTGTTTCATTGCAGCATGTCCGAAAAAGAGTAGGAAGAAGCTGAACTTATTTAATCCTACCCCTTTTCATACCATAGCAATTTTATCCTATTAATAAATAATATACCATATTAAGTAAACAAATATTAAATACATAAATTAATAAAACAATTATTTAACATAACATTAACATACATCTAAAAAAAAATAAAAAAATAACAATAAAAAATAAAAATAAAAATAAAAATTAATGAATGTAAGACCTCAAGTACTAAATTGTGTGCCATCCCATGTGTGCTGGTATGACATTTAAGATTCTTGAATTTAAATTAAAACATGTCAAGTTGAGGTATTTTCTGAGCATCTTGGGTGAACTGAAATGGATTAATTAACTACATATCATAATTAATTAATCAATCATTTTCAATGGCTCGACCGCACTATGTAATTCCAACATCCTAAAGCTCCAAACTAAGGATTAAAGCATCAACAAGTGTTATTAAGATATTAATGTGTGAAGAGAAGAGTAAGAAGAATATTCAATGAAAATCAGCTTCCTTTCATGCAAAGATTTGCATGTACTAAAACACGTGCAAACCTGATACAACACGCAAAGCTGATCGACTAAACGTGTGCAACATGTTTTGCGTATGCTCAAAGCAGAATAAAGCGTGCAATCCATTTTGTGTCTCAGTCTTCATAAATATGCAAAGTATATGCTGATCATCAAAACTCCCACAATACTGGGAGGAGAAGATGCAAATATATTTAATTAGCATGCGCAATGTGATTTATCAACACTCATCACCGTTTTTGCGAGCACAATTTGGCGTTTTATTTAGCACGTGCAAACTGACAGTTCCACACACGGCTGCAGGATCAGTTTTTGCAATGGACAAACGACAATCCTTTGGCCGACGTGTGTGTGTGTCAACATTTTGGATGGTCAGAAATAAAAAATATTAGACCAATCGTCTATGCAGCAACTTCATTTTATAATTGTATAGCTGCCAAAGGACCTATGGGGCTGATTAAAACAAATTCAATTGATGTCCTTAGCGTATCCTTTAGTATGTTTTGAATGACTTTATTTTATTTTTCAAAAAGACTATATTTTAATGAAATATGTATTATATGAAAAAAATGTGCCCTTTATATTACGCAAAATCTTCATTTGAATAGGGCGGTCTGCACCACTTTACAATTGAACACGCAGTGTTAGTAGATCACATGCAACACACCCACTAATATTACACACTTTTTTATATAGATCGCACATGCCGTTTACCGCGTGGTATTTGGACAGGGCTGTACAGTGTGAGCATTTTAGTTGCATTTGTGACTAAAAATAGGTTGTGCGAGTATTGAAAAAAAAATAGTAGCACACGATCAAATAGAGATTTTAATTAGCATTTTGCTCAAAAAATAAATCCGTCCAAATTTGATCAAACGAGAGTAAAATTTTCATTTTCATTTAATTTCATTGATGACGGGGAAGTGTCACTGATCAATCTGTTTGCGCTGATAGCTGTGTGTGTTCCTCCCTCCTGCGCCATGCACTGAGGGCAGTGGGGCTGGAACCGTTAGTTCACACACTCGGTCTTCCAACACGAAAGAAACAAGGTCGCAGTTGGAGGAACTGGTCAGTAAAAGACGCTTTTTGTCATGTCTGTGTGATCATGTTTTGTTTGGCCATGTGCTTTTTTGGATTTTGTCAGTTCCTGTGTTTTCACTCCCCATTTTGTTTCCATGACAACCCATTAGTTTTCACCTGCCCTCATGTCACACACCTGATTCATTTGTACTCACGCACCTGTTGTTAATCATGTCTGTGTTATTTAAGCTTTTCATTTTCTGTTGGTCGGCCTGGAGACATCACATTAATGCTCTGCACTCTTGACACGCTGCTTAGTCTGTCCAGGTCATAGTTCATGCTGCTCTTTTCTTGCCACGTAAGTTTTTTGTTTATTCAAGCCACTGTTTTGTACCTCCGCTGTGAGCGCCTTTTGTTTGTTCCTTTTTTTCAATAGTTCTGCCTTTGTGCTAGTTTTGTTTTATTAGCTAAGTTTGTTCCCCGCCTTGTGCGCGCCTTTTGTTTTTACGTTTTATAATCTATTATTGAATCATGTATTTAACTTCACGCCATGTCTGGTCCAAATCCTTTGCACCATGGGAAAACAAACCACGCCAAAGTCCAAGTCTTGACACTTTTTTCACCACCTTAAAACTGCTCTGCGCGCTAGGAACTACGAGGAGTCTGAAGGAATATTGAACAACAAATCAATGATTGACGTGACTGTGGAGGGGGGCGTGGCCTGCGGACCTGCAGCGAAGCGAGGTGTGCCCGGAGCGGCTGCGAGATCAGCGACAGGTGCGTAGATGGCCCACCTAGGCCTGATTGTCTAATCACCTGTCGCTCTGTTAAAAGGCAGCAGCCGGGGAGGAGAGGGGAGTTGGAGTTGGAGCACGAGCGAGAGCGAGACAGACAATCACAAACCAATTGCTGAAAAGCAAGACTATCTATTGAAAAATAAACAGTATTGTAAACCTGGACGAGACTGTCATGTCAGTGCTTGGTGGTCCGTAGAACCCGGAGAGGAGAAACCTCTACAGTGACAAAGTTGCCATCTAAACAATACACTGTTTGTTGACAAGAACATACAGCCACGGAAACACATTCAATCTATTCATTAAGCAGAGGTAACACAAACCAGTAAAAGATTCAAAAGAGTTTCCGTCAGAGCCGACACACTGCCGCTGCTAGCCTGCAATGCTACCAAAACTAGCTCAAGCTAAAATGCCTGTGAGACTCAGACTTAGCGTGGACTCGCTGACATCACACGCCACTAGGCAACAGGCATCGTCTTTTAAAGGCACACACACACAGACACACACACTGCTTTCATTTAAAGTTAAGTTAAAGTTAAGTTAAGGTACCAATTATTTTCACATAAGAAAATATATAGTATATACATCTAAAGTTGCGTGAAGTAAGTGGGCGCATATTTAAAGCAGCGTGAATGGGAGGTCGACCAGTAACCTATAGTTCATACCAATGTTCCTCTGTACTTGTAAGTCAGCCGTATCAACAGTAGTGAGTGATCCCAACATGCAAAATGAACAAAGGTTTGGCATCAACAGCAACATGTTGACTGACCACATTCATCTATCATGGCTGCGCCACTGAGGTTTGCCTGGCAGGAATTAAGCCCGCCAGAAACACAAGTGGAGTGGAAATTGAGTGTTTTGTCATAATTAGGTTTGCTCTCCGGGAATGAGTGAAATTGCCAAATCGACTTGGCTTTGCAAAATCCACTGAAATAATGTGAGGATTTGACTCACAATTCCACTGCGTCACATTTTCATTTACACTTTAAAAAAAAAAAAATATCACCCCAAAAAAATCAGTCTCATGCATACAGATGCAGGGAGAGCTTTATGGGACAGTTTGCAGTCCCAACAACTCCCAGACATTGCTGACAAGGGAACACCGCATTTGTTTGCAATGGCTGAAGACAGGGAGTTTGGAGCCACATGAAAATAAAGAAAATCTTAAATCCTAGAGGGACGCAACAGCAGGGTGTGTCGCAAACAACTCTATGTCTTGCCTATTCACTGTTGCCTGTAGCCTGCAGCTGTCCCACAGCTTAGCATGAGCCAAATATCTAATGACACAAGTGTCTGTGGCCGCTGCACAAGCAGGGCATGTTAGTGACAAGTTGTTTTTTTTCCAGTGCATCTGATTATGCACATGATGGCGGGTGGTTGCTAGGGGATGGAAGAAACGTCTGCAGCCTTCAAACGGGTTTTAGTCTTAAAATCGTCATTCACAGTTGCATTGCAGACACTACTTCATAATTTTAATTACGTTACAAATTGTTGAAATAAATCGCAAACATTTTTGATAAATGCTTGCAGATAAACAAACCAAAATTATTACAACTGCAGTAAAATGAGCATCCATAACAATAACCATAGGGACGGGGGCCATTGCTGGGCCGTGATCACCCCTTAGAGCAGTGTTTTTCAACCACTGTGTGATACAGTCTGGTGTGCCGTGGGAGATTATGTAATTTCACCTATTTGGGGTAAAAATGTTTTTTGCAAACCAGTAATTATAGTCTGCAAATTATGTGCCGTTGTTGAGTGTCGGTGTTGTCTAGAGCTCGGCAGCGTAACAATGTAATACTCTTCAATATCAGTAGGTGGCAGCCGGTAGCTTATTGCTTTGTAGATGTTGGAACATGGTTTGTCGTGATCCCAATATGCAGATGACAGTGGGAGGCAGCATGCGGGTAAAAAGGTATGCAATGCTAAAACCAAAAATAAACAAAAGGTGAGTGCCCCTAAGAAAAAGCATTGAAGCTTAGGGAACGAAACTAAAACTCAACTGGCTACAAAGTAAACAAAAAGAGAATGCTGGACGACAGCAAAGACTTACAGCATGTTGAGCAAAGATGGCGTCCACAAAGAACATGACATGACAATCAACAATGTCCCCACAAAGAAGGATAGCAACAACTTAAATATTCTTGATTGCTAAAACAAAGCAGGTGCGGGGAATTGCGCTCAAGGAAGACATGAAACTGCTACAGGAAAATACCAACAAAACAGGAAAAGTCACCAAAATAGGAGCGCAAGACAATAACTAAAACACTACACACAGGAAAACAGAAAAAAACCTCAAAATAAGTCACGGCGTGATGTGACAGGTCGTGACAGTACACCTACTTTGAGAAAAGAGCTATATTGATGCATGTTTGGTTATGGTTTGAAGTCATACCCAACAATTGCGGGGGCGACTTTTTACTGTCAATATCGGCTGCTGAGTTTCATTTTTTAATGATTTCTGCTGGTGGTGTGCCTCCGGAATTTTTTCAATGAAAAAAATGTGCCTTGGCTCAAAAAAGGTTGAAAAACACTGCTATAGAGGGCCGCCAAAAATGTTTTTTTCTCAGCTGTGGTCCATATATGCAGTTACGGTACTGCAATACATTTTTCCAACAATTGTGCCAGTAATGACAATATTGAACAGAATACGTCTGGAGCAGTAATAGAGAAGTTTTTTAAACGCAAAACCTATGACTAAAGTGGTGAAGATGCCTTTTTATTTGTACTTTAATGTTACTGACAGTTTAGTCAAGAAACATATATTATTAGTTATTATTAATTGTGTTTATTTTGTCACTAAATAATTGTATATAAATTATTTTTTCATCAATCCCTTCTTATGTAGGTTGGGTAATATTTATTTATGTAATGAGCCTGACCTAAGCCTTGATAGTAATATTTAGGATTAATTACTTAATTACTAAATATTTGCGAGTACTAAAACACATGCAAACTTGATACCACACGCAAAGCTTAACTCCTAAATGTGTGCAAAGTGGATTGTGTCTCTTAAGTGAGCAGAATAAGGCGTGCGATTCAATTTGCGTCTCTGCGTTCACTAATTTGCAAAATATATGCTGATCGTCTGAACGCCCACAATATGGGAGGAGAAGATACAAATATAATTATTTAGCATGTGCAATGTGATTTATCAACACTCATCATTGTTTCGCAAGCACTATATGGCATTTTATTTAGCCCGTGTCAGAAGGAAGTGCAAACTGCCCCAGATCCAAACCCGGCTGCAAGATCGGCGCTCACGCTGACGATGGACAGATGAGAATCTACCGTCCTACGTTAATGTGTCAACATGTTAGATGATAGAAATAAACATTTAAAAAAGTATTGTCTATTCAACTACATAATTTTATCATTTTATAGCTACAATAGAGGACTTAAGGGGGCTAATTTAGTATTTTTTGCAGCAGGAAGCATGAAGTGCTCTAAAACTTGCTGGTAGACGGCTGCGTTGACCCTGGATCTCAGGAAACAGAGTGGACCGACACCAGCAGATGACATGGCACCCCAAACCATCACCCAACCATGCAAATTTTGCATTTCCTTTGGAAATCGAGGTCCCAGAGTCTGGAGGAAGACAGGAGAGGCACAGGATCCACGTTGCCTGAAGTCTAGTGTAAAGTTTCCACCATCAGTGATGGTTTGGGGTGCCATGTCATCTGCTGGTGTCGGTCCACTCTGTTTCCTGAGATCCAGGGTCAACGCAGCCGTCTACCAGCAAGTTTTAGAGCACTTCATGCTTCCTGCTGCTGACCTGCTCTATGGAGATGGAGATTTCAAGTTCCAACAGGACTTGGCGCCTGCACACAGCGCAAAATCTACCCGTGCCTGGTTTACGGACCATGGTATTTCTGTTCTAAATTGGCCCGCCAACTCCCCTGACCTTAGCCCCATAGAAAATCTGTGGGGTATTGTGAAAAGGAAGATGCAGAATGCCAGACCCAAAAACGCAGAAGAGTTGAAGGCCACTATCAGAGCAACCTGGGCTCTCATAACACCTGAGCAGTGCCAGAAACTCATCGACTCCATGCCACGCCGCATTAACGCAGTAATTGAGGCAAAAGGAGCTCCAACCAAGTATTGAGTATTGTACATGCTCATATTTTTCATTTTCATACTTTTCAGTTGGCCAACATTTCTAAAAATCCCTTTTTTGTATTAGCCTTAAGTAATATTCAAATTTTGTCACACACGGAATTTTGGATTTTCATTTGTTGCCACTTCAAATCATCAAAATTAAATGAAATAAACATTTGAATGCATCAGTCTGTGTGCAATGAATAAATATAATGTACAAGTTACACCTTTTGAATGCAATTACTGAAATAAATAAAGTTTTTCAAAATATTCTAATTTACTGGCTTTTACCTGTATTATTAAAATATTTCCTACATTAAAAAACCTCTTGAAGTATGCATTTTTGCATTTTGATCGCATTAATTGCAGTCTGCCTCCCATGCACCTTCAGCGGGAAAAGAAAAAAGTGGGAAGAAAGTGGTGTCAATATAGATGCACTGCACAACCCATACAAAGGTGTAAATGTCTCCAGCATGTTTGAAAACATAGCAAAATGCCACAGGTTATAAATGTGTCTCACAGCTTACTAAAGTCGTACTAAAACATTGTGATATATTTTTGAGCGTTGTGTGTAATGTTCTATATTCTCAATGGAGCATTTAACGTTTTTGTGTTGTTTACTGGCGTCATCTTTGGGGCGGTGTAGCTCGGTTGGTAGAGTGGCCGTGCCAGCAACGAATGATGGGTTCCCACTTCTCTGTGAGCAGTTTGAGTATCTAACAATAGAAAAGCGCGATATAAAATCTAATCCATTATTATTTTGTCCATGTTACATGGTGTGCGCTTCTTCCCCATCGCCCTTAGTTATCCCTTTTGATTAATTAAATGTTTTCCTTTTTGTAATTCTACCTTGTCTCCCGTCTCTGCATCCCGGGGTCACCCCCTTGACCAAGACTGTAACATTATTACACACGTCATTTTATTATATTAATGAATACGCCTAAAGCTAAACGACGTCCCTGCTTCTGTGCCGTCTTCTTCTTCCCCTGTACCGTAACATGTGTAACCGCATCGTGAGTTTAGCTTTTTTGGAGGTGCACATCACGCTATGCAAGAAGGTTTCCATGGGAAGGAGCAGGCTGGCATAGTGTACACTAGCACATTGAACCAGAAGCACAATTCAGGCTTGAACTTGAAACAGTAAAAATGCAACAAAATGCATACTTGCAAAATTATAACATGGTTAAAATGCAGGTGGAGTACACAACATTTTGCCCATATGTCAGATTTGTGAAAGCCGCACAAATGGAACACTACTATTTCCCTCCCCTAGGGCCCCCTGTCGTTATCCTGTGCACCATTAAGGTTAGAAGGAGCTGAGGGTATTTCACAGTCGCAGGAAGCCGGGTTCATTTGGAGAGAGAGCGCACTGATTGCCGGCTTCCTATTCAGTGAACTATGCCTCATGACAGAAGACTGAAATGCCAGGTGACTTCACAAAATAGGGCATTGGATGAGGACGCTCCACAACAAGACTCTTTGTATTTTGGATTGCAGACATTCACTGAAAATTGACTAGGGGCCTAAGGAGGGGGAAGGAGTAAACAACTAAATCCAGAGCTGCTTTGTTCCACGCTAGTGTAGGATTGAGTCAGCTGTTACATTCATACACTCATTTTAATGCTACGATTACTCAAATCTGCTTTATTTTTCAGTTAGAATATAAATTACCATAAACCAAGCCTGGCAAAGCAACTAATGCAGTGTCACTTTTAGTCAGATGATTGTGTAAAGCAAGCATTACCTTTACATTGCCAAATTGCATGAACACACTGTTGCATTGAATCATTATGCATTTTTAAAGTGCACTTAGATGTGAAATAACTAATGTTATCTGTGAGGAAATGACGCATCAAGCCTGTAAGTGTCCTAACACAGTGGTCCACAACCTTTTTTGCACCATGGACCGGTTTAATGAAGGCATTATTTTCAGGGACCGGCTTTGCACTTGTGCCATGTAAATACAGCAAAAATAAGTGCATGAAAAATATAACTCACTATAATTCTGAATTAGTGGAGGACCTGGGCTTGTTTCTTTGCAATGAGATGCAGATGGAAATCAGCCTTTGGCTACAATCTGTCACGTTTATATTTGATATGTTCATGAATCTGCATTGTATCATGTCACAAAGTTATAACAAATATAACAAATGGCAACTTCCTATCAGGAGTTTAATTGTGCATGTACAGTATAAACAAGCTTATTTATCGGCGTGTCAAGTGCAGTGGTTCTTAACCTTGTTGAAGGTACCGAACCCCACCAGTTTCATATGCACATTCACCGAACCCTTCTTTAGTGAAAAATAAAATGTTTTATTTCATTTTTTTTCAAATTCAAGACAAAGTTATAATGTTTTTTTTTTACCAGTACACAAAATGAACTGTGCATGAACATCACTTTGTTCAAAGAACAAAACCAACATAGTGCATGAACTCACAACAAATTACACACCTGCAAATCAGATGGAAAATTAGAGGGAACATTGTTTGGGGTTATCCATAATACACCGATAGGGAGAAGTTTTTATTTACACGATGAGTCGGGTGTGTCTTGGCCTCCGCGGTGGAGGCTTCGCCGAACCCATGAGGCCGTCACACTGAACCCCTAGGGTTCGATCGAACTCAGGTTAAGAACCACTGCTCTATACTCTTATTTGTTTCTATTTGTACAGTAAATTCCCTGTTTTAGCTGCTTACTTTCTGTTGTTTCAAGCCAGCTGAGCAGCTATCTTAACTATTAGCATGTCTTAGGTAGAAGCATGTGTGTAAACTAAAAATAAAAATGGATTTACACGAAACCACAGTGTAACAGTGTTTGGGGGTATCCATAATACTTAGACTTAGACTTCCTTTTTATTGTCATGCAAATTTTAACTTTACAGTACAGATACGCCGATAGGGAGAAGTTTGTATTTACACGATTGATTGATTGATTAATTAAAACTCTTATTAGTAGATTGCACAGTACAGTACATATTCCGTATAATTGACCACTAAATTAAGTTTTTCAACTTGTTTAATTAAGTCGGGGTCCACGTTAATCAATTCATGAGTCTGGTGTGTTTTGACCGCTGAGGCCGACTCACCGAACCCCTAGGGTTCGATCGAACCCAGGTTAAGAACCACTGGTCTAGTGGGACAGGCAAAAGTTAAGTCGGAGAAAATGCAGTCGTTTATAAATCATTTAATGTTTCCCTGCGGCCCGGTAGCAAATGCGTCACGGACCGGTACCGGTCCCCGGATCGGTGGTTGGGGACCCCTGCCCTAACAAACACATCCCTCCATTGTTTAAAGTCATATTGATGTTCTGTTGCTTCCATTTTCTTTGCGAGGTTTGAAAGGGAAGACAAAGACAAGGGCAGAATATCTCCTGTCACATCAGCCAGTAATACACACCACCTCCACAAGGGTGAAGGGTCACTCAATCAACCGCGGCGCACTTTGAGGAGATGAACACATCTGACACCAGACAATGGAAGATGCACACCATCGCGCTCCACTCAGCCACCCATGGCTGATAACTGTCAGATGATGTGCGTAATAAAAACAGAGCGCCTGCTGCACTCCCTCTGGCCCCATCCATCTCGAGGAGAATAATAAGCTATGTTAATGAGAGGCCTAACAAAGGACGTCAATACCGTTTTACAGAGCATCTTGCACACAGTGAAAAAAAACCTTCAGGTAATGGGTGGCTCTCCAACACAGCATGACTCACACGGTGCAATCAATCTCCCTGTGTGCACACGACTGGGGACCAAGGGACACAGCAACAGCGTGGTTCTGCATGAATGTCCCCATCACTGACTGGGTGGCATTGTGAGTCCGGATGCTTTTGAGGGAAAATGATTCATGGCACCTCTCACTGCGCTGCAAAAAGTTTATTTCAAACATGCAGCCAATTGTTGTACTATTTGGCAGTGGGAGGATTTGCACCATTGCCTTTCTGACTCTCCGGAGCTCCCCTGTACCCCCCTGGAGTGCAACACTCCAGGGGGGTGTGCTCGCTATTCCTGCGTATAAACAGCTTTAGCTCCTCTGGCTCAAGGGAGATTTGCAGCTCGTGCAAGAGCAATGAAGCAGTGTTTATGACGATGCCGTTCCTGGTGTGTAAGTGAGTGTGTGTGTGTGTGTGTGAACAAACAAGTAAAGAGCGAGGCAGATAAATAACGTACATAAAGAAATCATAAAAATAAATATAAAAATCTCAGGAGCCAAACTTTGAAAATGAATATCACATTTAAATGAGGTTGCATCAGTTAAACTCGGCTAATGGACAGTTAGCAGGAAAGGCAGGGATGTCTTGATATTAGAGGTGATGGCCACAGGAGTGCACAACTGGTGGGTTGGAGAGGAGAAAAACAGATGTATTATTGCCTTTGAGAGGAGATAATGGGAAGACTGCAGCGAACAAAGAAAACAGATGCCGGCCTAGCAGTGGGAAACAGGGATTGCCCAGTGAAATCTCGATTTCTCTCATTTCCTCTAAGTAATAAAACAATGGAGCTACATCGCCTCATTAGACGGGTAATCGAGGGTATGAGAACACTCCGTTTCCTTCTCTTCCTCTCTAACCTGCCCCTGCTATGCTTCCTGTGCAACCCAGTCTTGCCACCTGCTGAATAAATGCTTACCTTGGCAGCGGGTCAGAACCCCAGCCGTGACCATCACCTGTCAGGGGGTATGGACAGACTAATTATCTTCTTGACAATTATTCTATTGTAATTATCTCCACAGCCCTATCTCTGAGTCAGTGCACGGGGCCCCTTTTTTTGCTCATAGTTTAGTTTATCTGACAGAAGAGGTGATGGGGATGTCGTTTAAACGTCAGAATCCCTGCTTGTGTCCTATGCCAACCTCATACACTTGTAATAAATGAGCACACATCTCCGGAAGAATAAACTACTCCCTGTTGCTAATTTACCACTTACTGACTGAGTCTGGTTAATGCTTCACAAAATCATGCAAATCAAAGCAAACATTATATTCCTTGCATATACATTAGAACTAGTATTGATTAGATTCTTATGCCTTCTGATCTCTCTCTCTCTATGTCCACTACTTGCTGTACATATCCTACAAAGTCAGACCTACACTGTTTCAATATCTATTTTTCTGTTCTCAATTGTTGATGACTGATGATAACAACCAAACCTAACCCCCCCCCCCCCCCCCCCCCACATTGTAAATAATGTAAATAATTCAATGTATACACCATGATGATTATCTTGTGTGATGACTGTATTATGATGATAGTATATATGATAGTATATATCTGTATCATGAATCAATTTAAGTGGACCCCGACTTAAACAAGTTGAAAAACTTATTCGGGTGTTACCATTTAGTGGTCAATTGTACGGAATATGTACTTCACTGTGCAACCTACTAATAAAAGTCTCAATCAATCAATCAATCAATCCATCCTCGCATCAATGGCTCACTGTTAAGCAAAGGATTTCTTCAGGTTTGGCCATATTTTCCTGTTGTGTTGCTAACTCAGAAATGCCCTTATTTGTGTTTGACCAGATTGACTATTGTATTGATGCACATAATTACAAGATAAGCTGTTAACGGTCATGTTAACCTAGTTGAAAGACAAACTCAATGAAAAAAACATCAATATACAGAGCCATTGATTATTGGAATAATTTACTACTCGATATCCATCTAATAAAAGTTAAATCAGCCTTCAGGAAAAGTGTTGCAATGGTATTTACTGCAATGCAAATGACAATAGCTGAGGGAATAACCTTAAACTAAATTAGTGTAATTTCATGTGTTTTTTTCATTTCTTTATGATGATTGATGCAATTGAATAATTTTTTAAACATATTTTATACATACAGTACAGGCCAAAAGTTTGGACACAGCTTCTCATTCTATGTGTTTTTGTTTATTTTCAATGGCTTTCTGTCTTGCCTCTGGTGAGGGCGGTCGCATTTTTTTCTCCTCCCGTCTTCTCCTTGCTTGCTCTCTTTGTCTTGTCTTGTCTAAACTTTTTTTGAAGCCTCATTCTTTGCGCTGTCCTCCAAACTAAACATCAGACATGGAATTGATTAGCTGGACTCTCGACTCAATTGACACAATCTTTTCGACGAGGAAAAGAGGTTCTGGGGAGCATGGCTGCCCTGATGGAACCATTGCTGCGGGGTACGTGAGAGATTCCTGGGACAAATGGAGAATCATGTGCCTCTCAGTCCTTTCCATCGAGGACGTGGAAGACATCTACCTATTTGGAACCATGATCGCAGTGTACCTGCTGATTTGGCTGGGCATTGCTCTGGTGTATCGTCAAATTCGTAAGACAATGGCAGCCACTCAAGGAGCCCAAAGGCTGTTCGTCGCAATGGAAGGTTTGGGCCGGGCTGTGGCATCACAGTCTGGGGCGATTTCTGAACTGAATCGCAAGATGGATCACATCATGGAGAAGCTTGTTGAAAGGGAAAAATTGGATATGAGAGCCAACATGGACGAATAGAACAGACAAGCTATTGTAATGTCTGCTCGCGGAAAAACAAAAATCCTAATCTACGATTTGACTCCCTCGAATGGCCTTGATGCAACAACAGGAGCAAGCTGTTCTGAAAACATCCCCTGAGGACTTTCAAAGATGGACGCTTTTGACCTCCCTCCCTCCTTAAAGACACCTTGAAGTCGAACTTTGCTTGCATTGCATGCAGAACGGCCCCGGGCCTATGAACACAACACCACTACACCCAAAGACAATGGGCATATACACAAACACACACCCCACCCCACGCCTTCACCACCGCTTGATTCCCCTTCGGGGTGATGGACGGCTGAGTAGCGCTTCATAGCAGCAGGCCGGCCTCCATAGCCCCAACTCCCCCCCACACCCCCTCTGTTGCAAGTTGTTGTGATTATATGTAACATGTTTATGTGTGCTATGGCAAATTAGGTTTTTTCCCTTGGACTCAGTCTGGACCCCCTCCCGAGGATCCAGCCTTTGACTGATATTTTTTACTCTTCCCCCCTTACCCAATATCACCTTTTTCCCGGAGCGCCGTAAGTGGTTGATCCATTAGCGGTCCTGTCTTGTCTCCCTGTAACGTATGTCTGCTTTTAGTGGGACTGTGCCGGAAATGTAATTTCAGTTCTTATGTGTCTTGTACATGTTAAACAATGGACAATAATAAAGCATCCTGAATCCTGAATCCTGAATCCTGTATTTACATTGTAGATTGTCACTGAAGGCATCAAGACTATGAATGAACACATGTGGAGTTATGTACTTAACAAAAAAAGATGAAATAACTGAAAACATGTTTTATATTCTCGTTTCTTCAAAATAGCCACCCTTTGCTCCGATTACTTTTTCACACACTTGACATTCTCTCGATGAGCTTCAAGAGGTAGTCACCTGTAATGGTGTTCACTTCACAGGTGTGCTTGAAGCTCATCGAGAGAGTGCCAAGAGTGTGCAAAGCAGTAATCAGAGCAAAGGGTGGCTATCTTGAAGAAACTAGAATATAAAACATGTTTTCAGTTATTTCACCTTTTTTTGTTAAGTACAAATAGTCATGAAAATAAAAAAAACACATTGAATATGGAGACGGTGTGTCCAAACTGTTGGCCTGTACTGTATATTGATGAACTATAATGTGAACTCCTGTAATACAATTTTGTAGTTTCATTTTACTTATTTTTTTAATGTGTTTTGCAATGTTTTTAAACTGTTTTGTAATATGTAATGTAATGATGGAAACGCTGCAACTTAGCTAAGCTACAAGGAAAATAGCCAAAATACTCAAGGCGCCAAACCTGAAGGCTTTACGGTACGTCCTGAAAGACATGACAATAAGAAATGTGTTAATTTTGTCTTCGTTCAACACTGATTTTGGATGCATTAAAACGTGCAAATTTTGATAGTGCACGCAAAGATGATCTACAAAGACCCGTGCACAGATTGTCTCTCTTAACTGAGCAAAATAGGGAATGCAATCTATTCAGCGTTTCTATCATGTATATGCAGAACATGTGCTGATCATCAGAATGTCTGTAATACTGGGAGGAATAGATGCAAATAGACAACTGAGAGAGACAATATTTCATCTGTGTGCCTGTCAACATATTTGAACTGTCAGAAATACAAATATTAGACATATCGTCTGTAGAGCAATGACATTTTATACATTTATATCTGCTGGGTGACTTAAGGGACTGATTAAAAGACATTCAATTTGTTTTGGTTGCGTCCGTTGGCGTTTTTTTATTGATGCTCAATTTTCAAAATGAGAAATGAAAACACTTATTACAATATGCATTTTCTTGTGTGTCTGGATCATTCAGGGTGAAACATCATAACACCGCAACGTTTTACAGAGTGCACCTTTAGCATGCTAAAAGGAGGTTATGTTGTCTCAAACGCGCATCAATACAGTCAAGAAAAGGTGGAACATATTATATGTATGTTCTGTGTCAACAAATTGACAAAACGCCACAGGTTGTGTAGGTAAATGACTGTCTGCACCACTTTTGGACTTATCAAGTGTACACGCTTAGTGGATCACCCGCAACAGGCCCACTATTAGTACATGTAATTTTATAGTTTGCACATCCTATTCAGCACTTTTTATTTGGATCTTAGTAGATCAGGCCCGAGGTCCATCCAAAATTCAACAGATTCCCACCAATTATGCTGGGCCTTGCAACATTGTCAGCATTTTCTGGTGTTTATGTTGCTCATGTATCTTTGGTTTGGGATAATTTCTGTGTGTTGAACATTGGGACATTGCTGTATTATTTGCCCCTGTCTACACAGTATCTACTGTATGATCTTCTGGCGAATATCAATAAAAAATAGAAAAAGCACTCGAAGACTGCAGGCCTCCACCAGTCCCTGCCCCCAGGCCCTTCAGTCCAATAATAATTTAAAAAAGCCTTGAATCCAGAAAGTGATATGGATCAAATGTTCCTTTTCATGTTTTTGGACATTTTCTAAAAGTCTAATTAAAATGTGCCCACAATTTTTAGAGCTATCTACAGGTATAGTGGAATTAAAGAGACAGAGTAAAGCCTATTTCTTGTGAGTCATTCACTGACTTTGACTCTGTGGGTGGAGGCAAAGCCGCAAGCATACGCACGCACACACACACACACACACACACACACACACACACACACACACACACACACACACACACACACACACACTGATGTTGAAGCTTGTAACGTAACTGCAAGGTGACATAGTAGAAATGATCTGGATCAGCCCCAAAATGTAGTGACTTGTTCCCTATCCCATTCCGGATATATTAAGCCCACTTTTTGAGTTATTTACCTAATTGACAATCGGAAATGGTTACATAACCACCTTGCGGAGGTAAACAAGTTGTGACATGCAAGGAAAAATACCTCCATAGTCAGTGACGTGCGGTGAGGTTCATGGCTGGTGAGGCACTGACTTCATCACAGTCAGATTTACAAACATATGAACCCTAAAGAGTATCTTATTCACCATTTGATTGGCAGCAGTAAACGGGTTATGTTTAAAAGCTCATACCAGCATTCTTCCCTGCTTGGCACTCAGCATCAAGGGTTGGAATTGGGGGTTAAATCACCAAAAATGATTCCCGGGCCCGGCGCCGCTGCTGCCCACTGCTCCCCTCACCTCCCAGGGGGTGAGCAAGGGGATGGGCTAAATGCAGAGGACAAATTTCCCCACACCTAGTGTGTGTGACAATCATTGGTACTTTAACTTAACTTTAACTTTACACATACAAACTGTAGCACACAAAAAAGCACATTTAATTAAAAAAAAAACGTTATTATGGTCTTACCTTTACTTATACAGCAAATGAAGTCCATGTGCAGCTCCTTCTGAACAAAAGCATCGATAACTTGTTTATAGAAGTCTTCCTTATCTTTCTTCAGTTTTAAAAGTCTCTGTCTCGATGGAGATCTTCCTTTAATTATTACCTCCTGCTTCGATTGAAAGTCCAGTTTAGAAAACTGTTTTATTTTAGATATGTAATCCTCCATGTTAAAAGTCCAGGCAAGAGGAAAAAATAAACGATCGCTGCTAACTGTTGCTGCTTGTTGTCACTTCTTCTGCAGCCGTGTAGTCGCAAGAATGATCTCTGGGATCACTAGCCCCCTCTACCACCAGGAGGCGGGATTACTGCGAGCCTCAGCCAGTGCGTCTTCGCAGCCGTTTTATGATTGCTCAGCACAAGAAATACGTTACACACATACAGTTGTTGACCAAATACACTGTACATTATATACCTCAGCTAACTAAACTATGGACATGTATAATATAATTCATATAGCAATACGGTCTCACTGCACAGCAGGCCAGCAGTTAGCCGAGTCATTGCGCAATCCATGGTGAGGCTCAACCGGCTGGTGACTCACCGCAAGTCTCTTCTCAGTATTTGAACGGCAAATGTGAAAATTCAGCGATTTTGAATAAAAATAATCTAAAACTGGTGAAGTTAAATGGAAAATAACTTTATAGTATAATCACTGGATACATATAACAATTTAATTATTTCATTTTTCTTTTTACCTTTTTTATTCTTTCCATGATGGCACATGAGGCCCAGCCTCACCTGCATCCCCTGACTGCACGTCACTGTCCATAGTCATAGAATGAGCTTGGATGAGTTTGGTTTCATTGACAAATGGGGATGCAATTAAAATATTATTAGTTTGTTTGATATTGATATTGTTTTGTTGCATTATCAGTAGTACAAACACTTGACTCTCAGCCTTCCCAAGGATACAATAAGGTGGTGCTTACAGGCTTCACTGATTAGCCACTGAAGTCTAACTCACTCAGAAAAATTACATTGCGTCTGTGTAACAGCTAATTTGTGTGTGGGATGTGTACTCTCCTGCTTTAACAATGCCCGACTGTTGCAGGTGTGACGACGCGGCACGGCTCTAATTTAGTATCATGCATGTAGGCATCTTGCGGATGGCAACAGAGGTTATGTGGCAAAAGCAGCTGTGTGACTAAGTGTCACACTGCTTAATATACTTGTATAATTTGCTACTTATTAGAGAATACATAGGCTCCCGAGATGTGCAGTTTGACAGAAGAACAACTTCACTGGTGTCTTTGCTACCAGAAACATGACAGCTGCCATCATGGAACGCTCACGCTGCATCCCCGAGCACACTGTTTTCTAATTGCCTGGCCAACACGTCACAAGCCGAGGCCTCTCCTTTCAAGATGCCGCTACCTCCAGAGATGAGAGATTTCTTTTCAATACGAGGTAAGACAGTTTGAATACAAAGAAGTGACATGAACATGCTTTGGAGTGCAATGAGGGAAATAAATGCATAATGGTAAATGGGTTATACTTGTATATTGATTTTCTACCTTCAAGGTACTCAAAGCGCTTTGACACGATTTCCCCATTCACCCCTTCATACACACATTCACACACTGATGCAAGGCGCTAACCATGACCCATCAGGAGCAAGGGTGAAGTGTCTTGCTCAAGGACACAACGGACGTGACTAGGGAGGTAGAAGCTGGGGATCGAACCAGGAACCCTCAGGTTGCTGGCACGGCCACCGTACCAACCGCGCCACGCCGTCCCCAAGATCACTTACTGAACAGCAGCATCATTGTAAAGAAAACATCTCAACATTTCAATGAAGGTATGGTCCAAAAGTCGAACACAAGTGAGCAAGTGAAGAACATGATAACCGACAACATAAAGTTTTGGAACAAAATAGTTTACTTTAAGGATGTTTCAAAAATGGTTTTATGCTGCAGATTCTGATCAACCACGAGGGAGATCGGCTGATACCATTACCGATAACGACCACATGTATTAACTGTATTGAGTTCTATTGACAGTGTAACAACATAATATTTAAACTAATTTGATATTCTTTTTCTTTTTCCTTTTTTATGGAAATGTACATATAAGAAACAAAAAACAATGAACGTGTCAACTGTACGTGGCTTGTATACATGCATTTTCATGAAAGGAATAAAAAGAGATGATGAAATGGTGATTATTAATACAATTGTTTGAGCAAAACAAAGTCAATACTGTACAACACACTGACTGAATGAATGACTGAATGCATGAAAAACTACTATCAACATCCATCCATCCATCCATCCATCCATCCATTTCCTACCGCTTGTCCTGTTTGGGGTCGCGGGGGGTGCTAGAGCCTATCAGCTGCATTTGGGCGGTAGGTGGACAAGTCGCCACCTCATCGCAGACTACTATCAACAGCTTTATTCAATTTTTATTTTTTTTCTCTCCTGTGTCAAGGATTTTGACACAGGAGGATTTTGTAAACATTAACAAAAACAACTAAAAAAATAACATTATCAATCCAATCGCACTGGTATCGACCATATATTGATACTACCTTTGGTATCTATGCTACTAATTCATGGATCAGTCCCCCCTCCCCTTACTCGTACAGTATGCCTGGCCGCTACGCACCAACAGAGCGTTGCATGGCATTCAATCGGTCGCAACTGGACTGTTTGGTTTGTCTTAGAAGACGTTTCGCCTCCCATCCAAGTAGGCTTCATCAATTCATGCTCATAGACTTAGATTGGTCAGATCTAGCCTTAGACCAATCTAAGTCTAAGACTAGATCTGACCAATCTAAGTCTATGAGCATCACTTGATGAAGCCTACTTGGATGGGAGGCGAAACGTCTTCTAAGACTTAGATTGGTCAGATCTAGCCTTAGACCAATCTAAGTCTAAGACTAGATCTGACCAATCTAAGTCTATGAGCATGAACTGACCAATCTAAGTCTAAGACTTGATCTGACCATTCTAAGTCTATGAGCATGAACTGACCAATCTAAGTCTAAGACTAGATCTGACCAATCTAGTTCTATGAGCATGAGTTGATAAAGGCTACTTGGATGTAGGCCCTGGGCGATACTCGATAAGTCAATTAACCGACGTCTAATGAAAATTAAGTCGGTAAGTTTTCCAGCCATGTGCATACTTCAAGCGCCTTCACGCTTTCCGTCCCTTTTCTGCAGCTACGCGGGTTTGTACCATAGTGGAATGAAAAGCAGGGGGTGAATAATCTTGTCCTCATTCAGTGTCCTTGACTCTTTGTGTAGCGACGCAGGGCCGCTGGCCCGCTAGTATCGCCCAGAACAACTAGTTAGCATGTAGCAGCTAACATGGACAAAATTAGAGTTTGAAAATAATATTTCAGTTCAAACCATAGGAACAAGACGAGCCTACCAACACCGAGGAGTCAGTTTGCCGAATGTGTGTGACAAACAAACCTGCACGCCCACTTGAAACACAATCTCCCAACAAATTACACTCACTTTGCTTTTGGTGAACAAGCCAGGTCAGTGTAAGCAAAACAGTGCAAATAGTGTGCGCTCACAGAAAGTCTGGTTAAATACATCTCCTAAGACAAGCTGCCATTTAATACTGTTATAAAACCAGCATTTTATAAAGTGCTGCAAACGTTGGACAGACATTTGTCATGTTGGTGTTCCTCACTCGGATTCTGCCAGACTTAAAGGCCTACTGAAACCCACTACTACCGACCACGCAGTCTGATAGTTTATATATCAATGATGAAATCTTAACATTGCAACACATGCTTACTAAAGTGCAATTTTAAATTTCGCGCAAAATATCCTGCTGAAAACGTCTCGGTATGATGACGTCTGCGCGTGACGTCACGGATTGGAGAGGACATTTTGGGACAGCATGGTGGCCAGCTATTAAGTCGTTTGTTTTCATCGCAAAATTCCACAGTATTCTGGACATCTGTGTTGGTGAATCTTTTGCAATTTGTTCAATGAACAATGGAGACAGCAAAGAAGAAAGCTGTAGGTGGGAAGCGGTGTATTGCGGTCGACTTCAGCAACACAAACACGGCCGGTGTTTCATTGTTTACATTCCGGGAAGATGACAGTCAAGCTTTACCATTGGTCTGTGGAGAACTGGGACAACAGAGACTCTTACCAGGAGGACTTTGAGTTGGATACGCAGACATGGTACCGTGAGTACGCATGCAGCTGCGGCTTCCAAACATTTGATCGCTTGCCCGTACGTGCGTGCCGCTATGTGCATGTCACGTACGTAACTTTGGGGACTTTGGGGAAATATATGTGCTGTATGAACTTTGGGGAGGTGAACGGTAATTTGGGCTGTGGGTATAGAGTATATATATATCTTGTGTTTATTTACTGTTTTAGTCATTCCCAGCTGAATATCAGGTCCCACCCGCCTCTCACAGCATCTTCCCTATCTGAATCGCTCCCACTGCCCTGGAGTCCTTCACTCTCATTTTCCTCATCCACAAATCTTTGATCCTCGCTCAAATTAATGGGGAAATCGTCGCTTTCTCGGTCCGAATCGCTCTCGCTGCTGGTGGCCATGATTATAAACAATGTGCAGATGTGAGGAGCTCCACAACCTGTGACGTCACGCTACTCGTCTGCTACTTCCGGTACAGGCAAGGCTTTTTTTATCAGCGACCAAAAGTTGCGAACTTTATCGTCGATGTTCTCTACTAAATCCTTTCAGCAAAAATATGGCAATATCGCAAAATGGTCAAGTATGACACATAGAATGGACCTGCTATCCCCGTTTCAATAAGAAAATCGCATTTCAGTAGGCCTTTAATTTTGTTTTGTATATGACCTGTTAGTACATCTGCGTATACTAAAGTGTTTATATTGTTACTTGGCACTTTTATTTAAAAACGTCCTAACTTGATTATAAATACAAATAATTTACATAATTTTGCCATTTTATTTATTGTTTTGGTTTTGTAAATTTAAGCCCCCCCCTCAACCCTTTATTAACATATTTTATTGCTTTTGGTTGTGATTTTTATTTATGTGTAAAATGTTGCTAACAGACAAAGTATATTTTATTATAATTTCTTTGTTTTATTTAACTTGGAGATTTAAACATTTTTTGTTTCAATTACAACATTAAAATATACAAGAAATACAAGTTTGTTGCATTTGAAAGGATATACATGCATTATTATAATGTATTATCATTACATCAATAATTAATTTGGTCTCATAAAAATAATGGCAATAATATCGTTTATCGGCAATAATTTGTAGGTCAATATATCGACAAGCAACATCTGTTATCGACCCATGCCTACTTGGATGAGAGGCAAAATGTCTTCTAAGATAAACCAAATAGTCCAGTTGCGATTGATTGAATGCCCTGAGAATACAATGACTTGGATGAATGAGAGTATCCATGGACACACCAACAGAGCACAACACACTGTTATATTATCCTCTCTCTATACCAGTGGTTCTTAACCTTGTTGGAGGTACCGAACCCCGCCAGTTTCATATGCGCATTCATCGAACCCTTCTTTAGTGAAACATATATATATATATATATATATATATATATATTTTTTTTTTCAAATTCAAGACAGTTATATGTTTTTTTTACTGGTGCACAAAATGAACCGTGCATGAACATCACCTTGTTCAAAGAACAAAACCAACACAGTGCATGAACTCACAACAAATTACACACCTACAAATCAGATGGAAAATTAGAGGGAACATTGTTTGGGGTTATCCATAATACACCGATAGGGAGAAGTTTTTATTTACACGATGAGTCGGGTGTGTCTTGACCTCCGCGGTGGAGGCTCCGCCGAACCCATGAGGCCGTCTCACCGAACCCCTAGGGTTCGATCGAACCCAGGTTAAGAACCACTGGTCTATACTCTTATGTGTTTCTATTTGTACAGTAAATTCCCTGTTTTAGCTGTTTACTTTCTGCTGTAACACGGTTCCATCTACACTTCCTAAACTATACTTAGAACTTAATTCTTGGTGTTGCTTCAAGCCAACTGAGCAGCTATCTTAACTATTAGCATGTCTTAGGTACAGCATGTGTGTAAACTAAAAATAAAAATGGATTTACACGAAACCAAAGTGTAAAGATGATTCCAGTGATATATACAGTATTATAATTTTCCTGTGATAAATATTAAGAATGCTATGGACTTTTTTTTTTTAATGTATTAATTTCTTAATATTCACCCCGTTTTATATTATATTAATATTCACCCCATTTAAAAAAAAAAGTTGGTATCATTGGAAAAGCTTGCTCTAAGAAACAGATGAATGAGGTTTCACAGATACAGTGTATTTTTATTGAAATTAGCGTTGGAAGTGACTCAACTTCTGAGTCACAAAACAAACAGTGGGTCCATAAAACTCTGTGAGAATTGATCAATTTAAAATATATTTGTCAGACTCACAGATAGATGTATAACTTATAATATAATAGGGATTCCAATGAACATTTTACTTACCATAGATTTTTTGCGAGGGAGTTTTGTTGCATGTTTTTTGTCAGAACTTGTCAAATCCAAACATGTTGATATTCTGAATAAACTAGGATATGTGTTCTTTAACATGATAATTGGTGTACAGTGGGGAGGAAAAAAACGCAAATGCAGTTGAACTCTGAATACAGCGGTCCGGTCGCTACTCACGATGGCGCGATCTCTGAGTGACCACTGAGAAGATCCAGCCAACGGCGAATACAAACAAACCTACATGCCAGCTCCTGGCTTGCTCTCGGTGTGCAACATGTTTAGCTTTGTTCTCCAGTACACCTAACCTAGGCTGCTTAACATATCTCTAACAAAACCATAAACCAGAAAAGTGCATTCAAATGTTTCCTTTGACTTATTGGAATGCCCTCTGGTAACAGTTAGAGATGCTACCTCAGTAAATATACCCCCCTTTTAGACCAGTTGATCTGCCGTCTCTTTTCTGCCCCCCTCTGCTGCGTGGAGAGGTTATTAGGTGACCACAGATGACGCGCTAGCTGTTCAAAGTCAGGACCCGGGGTGGACCACTCATCTGTGCATTAGTTGGGGACGTCTCTGCCCTGCTGACTTGTCTCCACTCAAGATGATCCCCTGCTGGTCCCACTATGGACTGGACTCTCACACTATTAACTAGATCCACTCGACGTCCAATGCACCGGTCGCCAGGGGCGGGGTCACCACCTCTGCGGTCCCCTCCAGGGTTTCTCATTGTATCCCATTGGGTTGAGTTTTTTGGGATCTGAGCCAAGGATGTCATTGTGGCTTGTGCAGCCCTTTGAGACACTTAGGGCTTTAGGGATTTAGGGCTATATAAATAAACTTTGATTGATTTATTGATTGATTATTTTGTGGGGGATTTTCCAGTGATTCCAGTAAAGTCAGGTGGAACACATATGAAATAGCATTGGCAATTTCCATTTAAAACAACGAGAACTACTGTAACAGCTCACAGCTGCAAATCAGTTATCGTCGTTCATTTGAAAAATGTCTTAAAAAGACTCAATTTGCTTGTGAACGTCACATCTCTAGTTCAGATCATTCATAGTGGGATTTTTTTTCCACCCCATACATGTTTTTCTTCATATACATTTTTTTTAAATACTTATATCAGTGAGATGCCCATCTCTCTCATTTCTTTACCCTAGTGTCACATTTCTGCAATGTACAGTAGAAAGGAGATTTATAAGGCCCCATTTGTCACGGTTTAACTTACACATGAAATGTGACAAATTGTAGTTGTTTATTGAGTACGTCTTAGTCAGCTCCACATCACACATGTAGTACATAATATACATACATATCTCCAGTGTACAGTCTTGTGTTCAATGGCAATATTATTATTTCACAAAAAAGAAAAATTAAATTGAATTAAGAAAATAAAATACAATTTAATTTAATTTAATTAAACACATCTCAAAACCTGCTCAGTGGCCTAGTGGTTAGAGTGTCCGCTGAGATCGGTAGGTCGTGAGTTCAAACCTCGGCCGAGTCATACCAAAGACTATAAAAATGGGACCCATTACCTCCCTGCTTGGCACTCAGCATCAAGGGTTGGAATTGGGGGTTAAATCACCAAAAATGATTTGAGGGTGCGGCCACCGCTGCTGCTCACTGCTCCCCTCACCTCCCAGGGGATGATCAAGGGTGATGGGTCAAATGTAGAGAATAATTTTGCCACACCTAGTGTGTGTGTGACAATCATGGGTACTTTAACTTTTTTCAAAGGGTAATGGGAAGAAATATAAACTATTTGAATCACCCGATGTTTTACATAGTTACTTTAAAAAATATCCAGTTTTCTCTGAACCACATTTTATCACATTCATCTAGATCAGTGGTTCTTAACCTGGGTTCGAACGAACCCTAGGGGTTCGGTGAGTCGGGCTCAGGGGTTCGGCGGAGGTCAAGACACACCCGACTCATCGTGTAAATAAAACCTTCTCCCTATCGGTGTATTACAGATACGGCAACTGCAGAAGTCCCACTGATTTGCAGGTGTGTAATTTGTTGTGAGTTCATGCACTGTGTTGGTTTTGTTCATTGAACAAGGTGATGTTCATGCACGGTTCATTTTGTGCACCAGTAAAAAAAACATGGTAACACTGTAGTATGGGGAACATATTCACCATTAATTAGTTGCTTATTAACATGCAAATTAGTAACATATTGGCTCTTAACTAGTTATTATTAAGTACTTATTAATGCCTTATTCGGCATGGCCTTATTATAACCCTAACCCTCTAACCCTGGCCCTAACCCTCTAACCCTAACCCTAACCAAATAACTCTAAATTAAGTCTTTGTTACTTAGAATATGTTCCTCTAGTGTCCAAAAAACTCTAAATTAAATCTTTGTTACTTAGAATATGTTCCCCATACTAAAGTGTTACCAAAAACATATAACTTTGTCTTGAGTTTGAAAAAAAAAAACATTTTATTTTTCACTAAAGAAGGGTTCGGTGAATGCGCATATGAAACTGGTGGGGTTTGGTACCTCCAACAAGTTTAAGATTTTGCCCGGAACTATGTGCTTACAATTCTCAATATATCATCATAAGTAAGTCATATAAGTCATACAAACTAATTGCGTGGATGCACTAATATGTTACAATGTGTTTTGTGGCAATTCCAACTTTGACCAGGGTGTCAGTTGCTATGTAGAGTGGCACTTTCCATCATTTTTTTAGCAGACAGCATTGCAAAATGATTAACCCCCACTTTTCCTCTCACGCATACTTGCCAACCTGGAGACCTCCGATTTCGGGAGGTGGGGGCCGGGGGGGTGAGGGGGGGGGGGGGGGGGCGTGGTTAGGGGCGTGGTTAAGAGGGGAGGAGTATATTTACAGCTAGAATTCACCAAGTCAAGTATTTCCTATATATATATATATATATATATATATATATATATATATATATATATATATATATATATGTATATATATATATAGGAAATACTTGAGTATTTTATGAGTCAAGTATTTCCTATATATATATATATATATATATATAGGAAATACTTGACGGAATACTAAGTCAAGTATTTCATATATATATATATATATATATATATATATATATATATATATATATATATATATATATATATATATATATATATATATATATATATACATATATATATATATATACATATTTAAGAAATACTTGACTTTCTGTGAATTCTAGCTATAAATATATATTTATTTTATTATATATATATATATATATATATATATATATATATATATATATATATATATATATAAGAAATACTTGACTTTCAGTGAATTCTAGCTATAAATATATATTTATTTTGTTATATATATATACATAAAATAAATACTTGAATTTCAGTCTTCATTTTTTTACACATATACACATACATAACACTCATCTACTCATTGTTCAGTTAAGGGTTGAATTGTCCATCCGTGTTCTATTCTCTGTCACTATTTTTCGAACCATGCTGAACACCCTCTCTGATGATGCATTGCTGTGTGGCACGCACAAAAGTGCTTTCATCAAATGCACTAGATGGCAGTATTGTCCCGTTTAAGAGTGTCACAACATTGCTGTTTACGGCAGACGAACTGCTTTACGTCGACAAACACGTGACTGCTGTTGTTGCGTGTTGTTGCCGCGCTGGGAGGACGTTAATGAAACTGCCTAACAATAAACCCACATAAGAAACCAAGAACTCGTCCTCCATCATTCTACAGTTATGACGTGATTGGGCAGGCACGCTGTTTATATTGTGGGTTAGCGGACTCAGGTCCGCATGGACCTGAGTCCGCCTGAATTTTGGGAGATTTTCGGGAGAAAATTTGTCCCGGGAGGTTTTCGGGAGAGGCGCTGAATTTCGGCAGTCTCCCGGAAAATCCGGGAGGGTTGGCAAGTATGCTCTCACGAGAGATCCACCCAGGAATGGGGCCATATGAATCCCTTCCCTATTGTACTAGCACACGGTAATGTCAGAGAGGTAATCCAATGATTGTGTATTTCTTCCTTTCAAAGCACGTTTTGTGCTCAGTGCGCACATTCCTTTGCCTTCCTTGTATAAAGCCGAGTGGACACGCCACACAGAAACAATCCGCGTCCTCCGCCTGCTCCGCGCTCCATCACTCTGCTGCTTGGGGAGCACTTTTGGCCGATCTACATTGATTGCTATGGGCCATTCACTATCCCCGATGCTGCCTTCTCATTCATCAAACCGGCACCTGCCAGACTCCCGCTCCCGGGAGAACACCTGTCAGCTTCTTATTTTTTTTCCCCTCCCTCAATTCTTTGTTTTCCCCTCAACAAATAACCACCATGTAGGAACACTGACCTGCTATTCTTTTTCAATATCGCCTCAAAGTAATCCCTCTGATCATGAGAGGAGTGCAGATGTCAGTCACCTCAGCTGCACCTTACTGTCTGACACACAAGCAACACAATACAGTTTATCACCCGAAGGCTTCACAGACACCAGACCTCAAACTGCAGCTTAACCTCCTTCCCTACACTGCATCTAGAATGAGGTTATATTTTTTTAACATGCAGAAAAGTGCATATAGATTGAAAAAAAAACAAAAAAACCAGAAAGGTATTCGTAAGACAATTATTCCCCCTCAGCTCCCAGAGGAGAAATACATATTATAGTTTGCAATAGAGGGGTGATTATTACATATTTATGCTCATAACTCTATGGAGTGTTAGCTTTGGATGTGTTGACCTGAATAATACATTAAACACATCTGCTCAGTCTCTTGTTAGCTATTGTTTGTGTGTGCCCGTGCGTGACTGGTGAATTCTGCACTGTTGTCACAGAATTTTCGTGGATTCGTATTTGGTAGTCGGAAGGAAGCGAGAGGATGAAAAAGAAGGAATCAAGTGATTGTTGACACACAGTACAGCATATTTTAGTCATTGCTGAGATTTATGTTGATTACAATTAGAGGGGATTTTTTGCTATTGTACTGTTTCATAGTAATCTGACTGGGGACTGCTGGCTTACACACACAGGATGCACAAACAGAGCTAATCACTAGTGAGAAGCACTGCAAAGTAACACAATTTAGGATGAAAAAAGATGATTGCATGGTCACATGTAAAAATGGGACCCATTACTTCCCTGCTTGGCACTCAGCATCAAGGGTTGGAATTGGGGGTTAAATCACCAAAAATGATTCCCGGGCGCGGCCACCGCTGCTGCCCACTGCTCCCCTCACCTCCCAGGGGATGAACAAGGGGATGGGTCAAATGCAGAGGACAAATTTCACCATACCTAGTGTGTGTGTGACAATCATTGGTACTTTAACTTTAACTTAATGTCCTTATGTGGGAATATTTCGGCTTCAAACCGTATGTCAAACATGAGCACATCAACAAGGACGGACGCGAGAATATGCCAAATTTTTGTAGAAAAAACCCCCCAACAAAACCAACCAGGTTTTCCAATTTCGGAAGAAATTGCACTTCAAGATGTTCAATATTTATTTAACTGCAGTTTATATCAATAGGGCCTGAGACTTTGTTTACTTATTTCGGATAGCTGAAAGTTATTGACCCTCTAATCAGTAGAAGCATTTAAGTCCCATCTTAAAACTCATTTGTATACACTAGCCTTTAAATAGACCCCCCCAGTTGATCTGCCGTCTCTTTTCTACTCTGCCCCCCTCTGCTGCGCAGAGAGGTTATTAGGTGACCACAGATGAGGCGCTAGCTGTTCAAAGTCGGGACCCGGTGTGGACCACTCATCTGCATACTTGCCAACCCTCCCGAATTTTCCGGGTGACTCCCGAATTTCAGTGCCTCTCCCAAAAATCTCCCGGGACAACCATTCTCCCGAATTTCTCCCGATTTCCAGCCGGACTTAAGGCACGCCCCCTCCAGGTCCGTGCGTACCTGAGTGAGGACAGCCTGTCGTCACGTCCGCTTTTCCTTCATATAAACAACTATGGAACTACTAAATTATTAGTTTGTAAACCTCTAATAAGAAATTCGAGCTGGCAAAAAGGAACTAAAATAAATAGAAAAATGTATAAGTTTTATTTAATAAAGAAATCTTTGAAGGCTGTCCCATATAACACATATGGAAAATGGGAGGACTTTTTTGACTGCCCGTTGCCATGGAATGCCATATTCAAACTAATCTATAAAACTACTATTCATGTGCAAATTCGTTATTTTCAAATTAAAATTATTTATAACTTCTTACCCACAGGGAAAATGTTAAAATTATGGAATATGACAGAGTCAGATGACTGCCAATTTTGTTGTCAGGAGTCTGAATCCACCCTGCATTTGTTTTGGTATTGTCATATTGTGTCTTCTTTTTGGGTGGAAGTTGAAAAAATATGTTTAAGGATTGGTTTGTTTATGAAGCTTGATGTGGTTTCTGTTATTTTGGGAGACTTCATTGACAATCGTGATTTAATCAATTTAATTATAGTACTCTGTAAAAGGTTTATTTTTAAGGCCAAAAACAGATATTCACATAGTATTACTTTTTTTAAAACATTTATTCAGTATTTTTTAACTTTAGAAAGTTACTTGGTTGAAAACGATAATGATGCCAAAAAACATAAAAAAAGATGGGAAGTCCTCAAAAGCTTATGTTGAAAGTATAATTATGTTTATAGATTATATGCTATCTGTTGTTGTGTTCCCTGATTTTGAGTGACCTGAACATAATCTGGACTGTACATACATTTTTTTATTTTTCTTATTTTTATTTTTTGAAAAATGTAATTTTGTTTATATATTATATGCAATCTGTTGTGTTCCCAAATTTTTTAATTTTTTTTTAAAATTTTTTTCAGTGTACAGGAACGAAGGTGTGTGTTGCTGAACCCGACTTGGACATTATCTGGACTGGACCTGGTTTTAAAACCCCTTTAAACAAATCTAATTTCATTTACAACCTGGTCTGGTGAAGATAAGGTCCTTTTTTTTTTTTTTTTAGATAAGATAAATACATATTTTCTTGGATAAAAATTAAAAAAAAGAAAGTAAAACAATATAAAAATAATTACATAAAAAAAAAAAAAAGTAATTAAATGAAAATGTTAGTGGACCAGCAGCACATACAATCAAGTGTGCTTCAGGGACTGTGTCCCTTGCAGAAGTGTTGTCCATGTTGTGGGAATCAGAATATTGGTAGCAGAAAGAAACAACCCCTTTTGTGTGAGTGGGTGTGTATGAGTGTGAATGGGGGAGGGAGTTTTTTTTTTTTTGGGGGGGGTTGATGCACTAGTTGAAAGTGTATCGTGTGTTTTTTCTATGTTGATTTAATAAAAAAAATAAAATAAATAAAATAAAAAAAAAAACAACGTCACGTTATAATATCTACGGTTTTTGGCGAGTGCACAACTGCACACACAACAAGAAGGAGACGAAGCAGAAGAACGAAGAAGACACAGTCATGGCGACGACGAGTGACAGAGAATAGAACGAGGATGTTTGGTCCGGCCCTCACTGACTTGGGACCATTGCAAAATTATGTGCGTCCCAAAGTCACCAGCCTTGGCGTCACTATAGACAGCGATTTTACACTTGACAAACAAGTCAATGGCGTTTTAAAATCGTGTTTTTATCATCTTCGTCTTTTAGCAAAGGTAAAACCGTTTTTATCTTTTAACCTTTTTGAACAAGTCGTGCATGCTTTTATTTCAAGTCGCCTGGACTACTGCAATGCACTTTATGCTGGCATTAGCCAAAAAGCTCTCTCCCGGTTGCAGTTAGTCCAGAATGCGGCAGCACGACTTTTAACAGGGGCCAGGAGACGCCAGCATATAACCCCAATCCTTGAGAGTTTGCACTGGCTCCCTGTTCATTTTAGAATTGATTTTAAAACCTTGCTGTTTGTTTTTAAAGCTTTACATGGACTGGCACCTCAGTATATCTCGGACCTCATCCAAACTTACAATCCTGCGCGCGCTCTGAGGTCCGAGAGCCAGCTCCAGCTCGTGGTGTCCAAGACGAGACTTAAAACCAGGGGAGACAGGGCCTTCTCTGTGGTCGGCCCTAAGCTCTGGAACACTCTGCCCCTCCATGTTCGAACTGCTCCCACAGTGGAGTGTTTTAAGTCTCGTCTTAAGACCCACTTTTATTCTCTGGCTTTTAACACTACGTGAGTTGTGTGGTCCTCTGTTGTCCTCTGTGTTTTTAAAATTTTGCTTTTGCTTTCTATTTACTGTTTTAATTGGTTTTACCCTTTGAAATTGTTTTTAATCACATTTATTTTATATTGTTTTTAATTGTGTTTAATATTGTTGTGCAGCACTTTGGAAACATTTTGTTGTTTAAATGTGCTATATAAATAAAGTGGATTGATTGATTGGAGGATGGACAATTCAACCCTAAACTCACTCCTTTCCTGCGAATTAAATTTCACAGATGCTGCCTGTAATAGAGTGATCTAAGTTGTTTGTTGCCATCTCCTGGTGAATGTTGGGTATAGTGTTCTAAGGTTACTTTTTGGTTGGCCCACGGTTTACGTTGTATTGCGCACCCTGACGGCAAGTGTGGGAGTCGGTTCTGAAGAAGATGAAGTAAAGAGACGTAACTTCATCACCTCGCCTGGTTATTGACTCCAACCCAGAATATTACACTGCCCATACCTATGCTCCTTCAAAGGCTGTGCTACTGGCTGCAAAGCATTGCACTTTCAAATACAACAATGAGTAGAGGAGTGTTATGTGTGTATATGTGTAAATAAATGAACACTGAAACTCAAGTATTTCTTTTATTTACATATATATATATATATATCAGTGACGTGCAGTCACTAGAGGCCATCATGGAAAGAAAAAAAAATGTAAGAACAAAAAAAAAAAAAAAAATGTTATATGTATCCAGTGATTATACTATAAAGTTATTTTCCATTTAACTTCACCAGTTTTAGATTATTTTTTATTCAAAATCGCTGAATTTTCACAATTGCCGTTCAAATACTGAGAAGAGACGGTGCGGTGAACAGCAGCCAGTTGAGGCACGTCACTCAGTGCCGCAACATGGATTGCGCAATGACTCGGCTAACTGCTGGCCTGCTGTGCAGTGAGACTGTATTGCTATATGAATTATATTATACATTTCCATAGTTTAGTTAGCTGAGGTATATAATGTACAGTGTATTTTGTCAACAACTGTATGTGTGTAAAGTATTTCTTGTGCTGAGCGATCATAAAACGACTGCAAAAGACGGACTGGCTGAGGCTCGCCTCCTGCACCCCCGCCGTAGAATTGTTATATCAACTAAAGCCCACACTTAAACTTTCCACGTGCAAGATTGAATCTATTTAAAAAAATTATTTCATAAGAAGCCAAAAAGTGCAAAAACAATAATGTTGGTGTTGGAGGAGTTGTGAATGACTGCAGGGACACAACATTAGATACACCTGCAGACTGCAGGTGTACCTAATTCACAACTACTCCAACACGAACATTATTGTTTTTGCACTTTTTGGCTTCTTATTAAATAACTTTTGTAACCTATTTTCATGGGCTTTCCTCTTTGTGATGTTAAGTTCCTGTTATGCGCTGTTATACAGTATATGCCTTGAGCTCTTATTTTGAAGGCGCTAAGAGCGGAAGTGATGTCACGTTGCGGAGGTTTTTGAAAGAAGGTAAATAAAGTGGTCCTCGTGTAAACTGGAGCCTCCGTGTTTGTTATTTTGTAGTTTCATACAGTATCGGCGACATTTATAAACCCTCGGTTACACTTTTTTAAATAGATTCAATCTTGCATCTGGAAAGTTGAAGTGAGGGCTTTAGTTGCGGCACATGGACTTAATTTCTAAGTAAAGGTAAGACCATAATAACGTTTTTTTTATTAAATGTGCTTTTTTGTGTGCTACAGTTTGTATGTGTAAAGTTAAAGTTAAGTTAAAGTACCAATGATTGTCACACACACACTAGGTGTAATGAAATTTGTCCTCTGCATTTGACCCATCCCCTGGTTCACCCCCTGGGAGGTGAGGGGAGCAGTGGGCAGCAGCGGCGCCGCGCCTGGGAATCATTTTTGGTGATTTAACCCCCAATTCCAACGCTTGATGCTGAGTGCCAAGCAGGGAAGAATGCTGGTATGAGCTTTTAAACATAACCCGTTAACTGCTGCCAATCAAATGGTGAATAAGATACTCTTGAGGGTTCATATGTTTGTAAATCTGACTGTGATGAAGTCAGTGCCTCACCAGCCATCAACCTCACCGCACGTCACTGATATATATATATATATATATATATATATATATATATATATATATATATATATATATATATATATATATATATATATATATATATATATATATATATATATATATATAGTTTAGTTTTATAATACACCTCATGGTGCAACCTGAACACATCATCATTGATTCTCCCGGGGTCATAGGGTGTTTCGGGTCTTAATCAAACACCCTCACCCGGGCGACCCAGCCGAGGGTGATCAGTCCCTCGACTTGTGTCCAGGTAGCGCTATACGTCACGTGTCCCACCTCTGACGGTCTGCTTTGGGGTTGCGCCGGTGGTGCTTGGAGGTTCTGGGCACTGTGGGGAGTGTCCGGGCCTGGATCCTCCTCCGTCTCATCAGATTCTGTACAGGGTACTGGCACTGTGCGTTGCACCACGGGTTCCCTTAGGCAGCCTATCTTGGTCTGATGTATCTTTAGGGTTTTTCGTAGCGTTGTATGTATATAAGAAAAACTTGAATTTCAGTGAATTCTAGCTATAAATATACTCCTCCCCCCTTAAACCCCCCATTTCCCGAATTTGGAGGTCTCAAGTTTGGCAAGTATGCTCATCTATGCATCAGTTGGTGACGTGTCTGCGCTGCTGACTTGTCTCCCCTGCTGGCCTCACTATAGACTGGACTATCACACTATTAACTAGATCCACTCGACGTCCATTGCACTGGTCGCCCAGGGGGGTCCCTAAATCCTCCAAGGTTTCTCATTGTATCCCATTGGGTTGAGTTTTTTCTTGCCCTGATGTGGCTTGTGCAGCCCTTTGAGACACTTGTGACTGAGGGCTATATAAATACACTTTGATTGATTGATTGATCACAATGGTAAAATATACCAATGAGAAATAAATGTTTATTGCATTTAAAACGGTTACTTGCATTGTTGTTATTATTATTTTTAATTGTTAATACTGTTATTGGCCTGCGCCTATATTCAGATGGTGGATGACTCTGTTCATTTAGTTCTACTATTGAATGAACAAGCTCAGGTGCTGAGAGCGATGCACAGAGCAAACTCCTGCACCCCGTTTGAAAGCAAGAAAAGAAGAAAACTATCGATGCCGGTAGGGTCAAAAAGTCAAATGTTTTTTTGTTGTTGACATGTACAGTAAACATCCTCATATGAGAGGTTGCAACGTAAACTACACATAGCCACAAAATATACATACGTAGATCTAAGCTGAACTTGATGGTTTGTTGACTGTCATGATGGATATTTCAAATACAAACAGTATGTTTTCTTTTTACCATGGTCACAATGCTCCATTTGTCTACTCATCATCATATTGTTGCTTGATGAGCAGTAAGTACAATAGTTCAACCATAACAAAATAAAATGATGATGACAGTTGACTGTAAATGTTCACTTGGAGAGGCTAAGAGCCTGGCCAAATTGCCTTTGCGTGGACTACATTAACTAAGACCTGAGGGTCCCGTCTAAATGGACCACATTAATTGAGACCTGAGGGTCCCATCTAAATGTCTGACAATTACTTACAGTACATAGCTTGCTACTGCAATGTTATTAAAGTTTGGAGCACGCAATGGCTACATAAGCATATACTAATAATACATAATAAAATGTATACAATTATATTTGTGATTATTTTATAAAGATGATAAAAACATGGATGAATTCCAGAATGTTTTCAAGTTTACTGGGGGTGACACACTGTGCCAACCACACAGCCACCATGCACATTTTTCTGTCTGGTTGCAAAAATAAGCCTTCATCAGTACATTTTGATGTTGAATATAAACCAGATTTTAATGCTTCTTTTCTCCCCCATCAATGCAAGTTCCATTGTTATTTTGCTTTTATTCCTCGTTTGAATAAATGTTTTTCACTTACATTTATTAATTTGCCACGGCCTGCCAGGAACCCATTAGAACTGCCACAAATAGTATTGGTGCTGCCTGTTTGGCTGTTTTAAAAACACTTTACAATGGGACTTCATTTTGTTACAATGCTGTGCAGTAGATGGCATTTCACATCGTAACGTTGCTTCTTAACACAACTCATATGCACCTGGTCTGCCAGAGAATAAGAAGACTGAACAGAGAGGATCATTTATTCTTATTTAGTGACTTTATCGTTATCTTTTAAAAGTAATCAAAACCTTTTAGATATATATTTTTTTAATTAAAAAAAACTGGTAGAGATTGACAGGAAAGCACGTATCACTCGTCTGAATTGCCTCTTTCGCATTTATGTCTTGCTTGTGACACTAAAAAAATGACCCCAAAAAAACGACATAGGATAATTCATTTGTAGTTCTTAACATGAGTGTACTTTTTGTACCTGACCTTTTTTGTCCTCCGCACTTTTCTGGCCTGTAATTTTGATTTGATAATGTTACATTTATTTTGACAAGTTGGGGCTCATATTTCCGGGTTGCCATCGAACGCACCATGGCATGTAGTCTAAAGCGCCGCATGTCTTTCCATGAGCATACATTGAGACAAGTCCTCTGACTCTGGATATTACAGAGATGCGCTCCCACGCTAGCCAGGGGACACGCTGCTGCAGACAAGAGACGCTTAGGAACCAAAAGAAAAAAAACGTTTATAAAAGGTCAAATATATGACAGGGTACTTTATGTGAAATTTAACAACAAACCTACTTCCCCTCATGCAACGTCAACATTAAGAAGAATTACGGTAATAGCCGATTTCTCAGTATTTTTGTATCGAGTGATGTGTTTGATCTCAAGCCAGGTTCACATTATATAGAATGCAAGCCGGAAAAAAACCTATAATAGTTTACTGTATTGTTATTTTTGTCATTTAGCACACACAATGGTAATACGATACATGCTTGGAAATGCACAATGAAAATCATCTTTCACCTAAAGGGGCCTCTCTATTGCTGATAACAATGGTACTTCTAGACCCAAAAATTATGTCTACAGTAGAGATGCGCGGTTTGCGGACACAACCGCGGAGTCCGCGGATAAACTGCGGGTCGGGCGGGTAAAAATAGATTTTAAATAGATGCGGGCGGTTGGCGGTTGAACCAATTCGGAAATATATATACATAGTTAAATGTTGTTACCCACATACGAAAAACACGCAGCACTCTTTGAAACAGTCAATTATTAATCAGGCACCGCGTCCCAGCAACAAGTGGCGCAAGTGAGCGCTCCTTCAGCGCAGCCGGGCGCATTTTAGAGGCCAGGCGCTCTCGCATGAATCCTTGCACTGTAGATGCCATTTTATTCCTGCATAGTGCTAACAAAAAAAAAAGTAAGTAGACATATGGTTGGATATGTTAAACGAATTAGTCTACGTTACCTATAGGCTATACCAAATAAGCCCATGTCTAACCTATATTGAGTTCGGTCAGCTAAATAATTTTGATGTTTACGTGTTGTTTGGGCGCACTACAATGCAAAGGAATTAAGGCAATTGCGTTGTTTATTGTGTTTTTTTTCTATTCGAGATATACTACTATGTGTGAATAATTATTTGGCCTCTCTTTCAAGTGAAGCGCTGTTGTGTTTACTGAGAGAGGTGACGGCTCAGACACCAGGGGGCAGTATATACAATAATTTATTATATATAATAAATATATATAATAATAAACATTTACAACTAAACTATAGAAATAGAGTGTGTGACTAAAATACAAGAGTGTGTGTGTAGTGTAAGACTATGTGTGTAGATATCTGAAGTGTGTTACCAAGTGTTGATGAGAAAAGGCAGACAAGTCCAAAGAGGGCAAGGCAAAAGGGGTCCAAGTTCAGCGAGGGGTCCGTGGGGCAGAGAGAGACGTCAGAGTCCAGGGGCGAGTGAGGACTTGGGAAACGAAGAAGGCAGTCCAAAACACCGGGGAAACAACGGGAGATCTCGAGGAGGGAAGACTCGGGAAGGCAGGTACACCATGAGAAAAACTAAGTTCCCGCGACGATCCTTGGGTCCACTGGTCCTTTATTGATCTCGCTCTGATCAGTCGCAGGTGTGCAGATTGCCAGCGAGTGATTGCAGCTGGTGGCTGCAGCAGGGCGGAGACGCGCGCGGCGCGTCCCTGGATGTGCGCACCCGTGGGCGTGTCCCGAGGTGCGCACAGACGGATGAGCGGCGTTGGCAGGAGCCTGAGCCGTAACAGTATCCCCCCCCTATGGACAGATTCCAGATGTCCAACATACTCACGAAACAAGGGAGGGTGGAGGGGAGAACTGGTGGTGGGTCGCCGGCCCCAGTGTCCCCGAATCCACCGAGGACGAGTCTGATGGCGGCGGCGAGAAGAACGCCGCTGAAGCCGGCGAGGCGGGCGACCAAGGGACGGCCACCATCTTGGCCGTCGGGAAGGCGGACGTGATTGGCGCCATGGTGCGTCTCGCCGGAAACGAGGATATGACATCGGCGGCGGTGTGGAGGAAGACGTCATCGGCGAGGCAGGCGTGGAGGAAGACGTCATCGGCGAGGCAGGCGTGGAGGAAGACGTCATCGGCGGCGTGGAAGCGGCAGACGTCATCGGCGGCGTGGAAGCGGCAGACGTCATCGGCGGCGTGGAAGCGGCAGACGTCATCGGCGGCGTGGAAGCGGCAGACGTCATCGGCGGCGTGGAAGCGGCAGACGTCATCGGCGTGGAAGCGGCGGACATCAAAGCCGGAGACGAGGAGGGCAGCTGAGGAGCTGGCCGAGATGCTGGAGTCGGCGGAGCAGGCCGAGGTGCTGGAGTCGGCGGAGCAGGCCGAGGTGCTGGAGTCGGCGGAGCAGGCCGAGGTGCTGGAGTCGGCGGAGCAGGCCGAGGTGCTGGAGTCGGCGGAGCAGGCCGAGGTGCTGGAGTCGGCGGAGCAGGCCGAGGTGCTGAGGTCGAGGCCAGCCTGGGAGCTGGTGGAGACGTGGGGGCCAGCCTGGGAGCTGGTGGAGACGTGGGGGCCAGCCTGGGGACAGGTGCTAGCTCGGACGCTAGCCGAGGGGCTGGTGCTAGCTCGGACGCTAGCCGAGGGGCTGGTGCTAGCTCGGACGCTAGCCGAGGGGCTGGTGCTAGCTCGGACGCTAGCCGAGGGGCTGGTGCTAGCTCGGACGCTAGCCGAGGGGCTGGTGCTAGCTCAGACGCTAGCTCGGGGACAAGTGCTAGCTCGGACGCTAGCTCGGGGACAAGTGCTGGTAGCGTGGTTGGTGGGTGCGGCCAGGCAAACTGAAAGATCGATGGTAGCGGTCTTGCTGGCCGCAGCTGTGCTACCTCACCAGCACGGCTGTCGGTACCATTCCCCCCCTCCAAAGGCGGATTCCAGACGCTTCCTGCTGACTGAGTCTCTAAGGGTGGGAGGAGGGTGTCCAGGCGACGAGAAAATTCCTCCTTGCTTATCTCGCTACTGAACATGCCTTTCCAAGACTGCTCGGCAGGACAAGACAAATCCTCTGGTTTGAAGCGAAAAAAAGAAAAAGACATGGTGAATGGGGCAAGAGGCAGAGAAAAAAAAAAAATTCACAGGGGGCGGAACTAAAGTCACTGGGGGCGGGGCTAAGGAACTGTGCCGTCAGGTCCTTTAATAATTTTGGCGGAAACTTACTGTTGTGTTTACTGAGAGAGGTGACGGCTCAGACACCAGGGGGCAGTATATACAATAATTTATTATATATAATAAATATATATAATAATAAACATTTACAACTAAACTATAGAAATAGAGTGTGTGACTAAAATACAAGAGTGTGTGTGTAGTGTAAGACTATGTGTGTAGATATCTGAAGTGTGTTACCAAGTGTTGATGAGAAAAGGCAGACAAGTCCAAAGAGGGCAAGGCAAAAGGGGTCCAAGTTCAGCGAGGGGTCCGTGGGGCAGAGAGAGACGTCAGAGTCCAGGGGCGAGTGAGGACTTGGGAAACGAAGAAGGCAGTCCAAAACACCGGGGAAACAACGGGAGATCTCGAGGAGGGAAGACTCGGGAAGGCAGGTACACCATGAGAAAAACTAAGTTCCCGCGACGATCCTTGGGTCCACTGGTCCTTTATTGATCTCGCTCTGATCAGTCGCAGGTGTGCAGATTGCCAGCGAGTGATTGCAGCTGGTGGCTGCAGCAGGGCGGAGACGCGCGCGGCGCGTCCCTGGATGTGCGCACCCGTGGGCGTGTCCCGAGGTGCGCACAGACGGATGAGCGGCGTTGGCAGGAGCCTGAGCCGTAACAAGCGCATCTCTGATTGGCGACAATGTAAGGCTATTTAGCCTGCTTTGTTTGTCGCGACCGTCTATTTTCATTATAATTCAAGTTTGATGATAAAGTGCAGTCTGATGGGTTTGATTTCCCCCCTTCAGTTATTTGCCTTGGCCAATAAGTTGCAGGTAATTTGTTATTATTATTTATTTAATTTATTTTTTTTAAATATAGATGACATACATATGTTATTGTATAATTTAAGTTTGTGCGCGTGATTGACAGCCTAAGGCTTATGAGGCACATTTTTTATTTATTTTTTTATTTCAACTTAAAAACGTATGAGCCTATGCCTACAACATAGGCTATGTGTTTATCTTTATTTTCCTGCCTGTCGTTGACAATGGAGATTGTCTGATATTTTGTCATGGCTGCAGATCAATCAATAAAGGTTCATCTTTGTCGCAAAATTGTTCACTGTTTCACTGTGCACCCCGCCCTCGTCCCTATTTGAGCATTATAACGTTAACAAGTTAATATTCATTGAAATAAATTCAGAATATTTTTTTTACCTAACGAAAATATAGGCCTAGTCTTTCTAAAACATTGTTTTAACTTCTTAAAAGCCTCGTTCTGCTTGCTGAAACTGCGCACACAAAGTGTGAGAAACGCACTCCTGATCTGAGGGTATTGGCAACAATAGTCAACACTTTCTTAATGGAAATGACAATAATATTATAATAATGATAAATAATATTATCACGCATTAATATATCTTAGCCACTAATGCGTGGCCAAGATATATTAATGTGTGGCACGCAGTCTCTGCTGCATTGGATCAGTCTCCTTTTTTTAACAGGCAAAACCTTTATAACCTCACTAATATGCTTGCATCGTCTATATTAGATATATAACAACTGGCGGATGGCGGGCGGGTGTGGTTTTGATAAAATGTTGGTTCGGGTGGATGCGGATGGTTGACGACTTTTGTGATGTGGTTGCGGATGAAATAATTGCCTATCCGCGCATCTCTAGTCTACAGGTAAAATGGCCCCCAAAATAAACATAGTAGTGATTTTAGGCTTGATTTTTAGACCATCAGCACATTTTGGAACACCCACTTTTGGATCTCAAATGTGGGCTGGCCTGTATCAGACTGTCGATGTCACCTACAGAAGATTGGGGACAATTTTATATTGTGTAGTATGTGTTTTGGTAACATCTTAACTCCAATATTTCCCACAGAATTCAAAGGAATTATCAAATATGCCTGGCAGGTGCATTTTCACAGGTTATAGAAGTATAACTAAAGAATGAATCAGCCTGCAAACATTTCCAAAATGATGGGAAAATGAGGAAAGTATTGCACAAAATGGGACGGACCAAGTGAGAGTAGTGTAATTTGCAGTGATGGTTGTAATGATTCTCACTCCGAAGAAGAAGGGTTTTGTTCAAAGTATAGATGGGAAATATTCAAAAGACTCAAGCCAAATTTTACTCCAAAAATCAGGAGCACCCTTTAGGGTCAGAGTCAGAACCTGTGGAAAAAGCTGAAAAAAGAGCAGAAAAATAAGTTAAGCTCGTAGTATTGTATTTTGTGTTCTCTTCTACTGATGTTTTTTTCCAAGATGCTTGAGGAAATGCTGAAAGAGCATTAGGAAACACAGACTATGCTGTCTATGGAAGAAGAGATGGAACAGCAGGGAAATCCATAAATGGTGATTATTTTATTTTATTTTTGCTCATAATGTAACCATATTGGTTTTGTAGTAATAATAGTAACCAGGACAACAGAAAATGCAATTAAGTGATTAAAATAATAGTGTTACATGCTTTCATCCACACTGCCTATGCGGGGAAATAGCCTCCAGTTCTGTAGATGTAGATGCTATGAGTCCTTTAACAATGTGTCCCCTATACTTCTGAAATGATGGCTATGCTCCAAGTTCTAAACACATTAATTTTGCTTTTCATTCTTTTTACTCACTTTTTAATCTCCTAAAACATTACTCCTCTCTCTTACAGCGTCCATTAGAATTACATGCAAATGTATCCTAGCCAAACATTATGCCAGTCCAAAAAGCACAGCACATATGATTTAAAATTTGTGGTTGACCAACCCTGGACTTGACCTTTGGATATCTACCTGTACAGTCACTCTTTGGCAAAGACAGGCATTCATTGTATTTTATTATGCCGCAATATTTCATAGGTGTCTTCCGGGAGGGACATACCCTACGCCCTCCTCCTATTCTGTATTGATTGGCTCTGCAGGGCTCATTGATCACGGCTCGTCCGTAGAACCTTTTCCAGTGTTGTTTGAGCAACCCTGAGAGACCCAGTAAAATACTGCTCCCTGCACCCCAGCTACAATACAAACAGTCTTTTTCATGAACACTAATTAGTCCTAACAAAAGGTTTATTTCCACGATGACTGAACTGGACACAAAATCAAAGTCACATTAGTGACTCCTGAAGCTATGCGTGCCTTTAAAATACCACCGTTACAGATTTCTACCTGCGTCTATGTTCTGTCATTTAAAAGCAGGGCTTACTACCAAAAATAGCTAAAGACTGGCGTAAATCCTGGCACACGCACACACATTTGATATCAAAGTGAAAAGTCGATCATGGAAGCGTGAGCCTGCAGAGGATTTGAAGCTTGCGACTCAGTTCGTCCTTATTCTAAACCAAGTCAATAGCAGATTATGGTAATGCGATATCTAACTGCGGAGAACAGTGACTAATATTCTCCAAGTACATGTAGCATCCCTAGCAGGTTTCCTAGCAGGTATTTATATCCACTAAAGTAGCATGTATGCTATAAGCCTGTCCAGTAAGCACTGATATGTGCACACAGAAAAAAATATCGCAGGTGTCACTTATGACTCAGTGTATAAGTAAGACAGCAGACACTCACAGTGACATCTATATTAATACTAATACTCCATCTCACGTGTTGCCATTTTTATTCAGAGTTGTCGAGTGAAATTAATCACTTTCCTATTGACTATTGGAACATATCCCCCGCTATCTTAACAGTTTGATTTAGAAATGTTCCAGTCAGGATTTTATGATGCTGATAATCCATGAGTGAGATCGGCTCATACAGATCACATGCATTAACTGTAAATTCCATGTATTTATGGCAAATGTTGACAGTTTAACAATATCAATACAATACATACAAACTAGTTTCTTAATTGTCATATTGACTTGATTAAAACAAATTCAATAGCTAGAACAGGGGTGTCAAACTCAAATACAGAGTGGGCCAAAATTTAAAACTGAACAAAGCCGCGGGCCAAGGTTGAACAAATTAAACTTTAACATACTCTACGAGCTATCGTCACGTCCGCTTTTCATTCACTCTAACATCGTTCAGACCCAGTCACAAGATATGTGCGGCTTCTGTACGCACACACGAGCGAATGCAACGCATACTTCATCAACAGCGATACAGGTTACACTGAGGGTGCCAGCATAAAAAACTGTAACACTGTTAGAAATATACGCCACACTGTGAATCCACACCAAACAAGAATGACAAACACATTTCGGGAGAACATCCGTACCGTAACACAACATAAACACAACAGAACAAATACCCAGAATCCTTTGCAGCACTAACTCTTCCGGGACGCTACAAAATACACCCCCGCTACCACCAAACCTCCCCCCCACACACACACACCTTGTAGCATCCCGGAAGAGTTAGTGCTGCAAAGGGTTCTGGTTTGGTGTGGATTCACAATCTGGCGTATATTTCTGACAGTGTAAAAGTTTTTTATTTAGCTACCCTCAGTGTAACCTGTATCGCTGTTGATAAAGTATGCGTTGCATTCTAATGTGTGTGCGTGCAGAAGCCCCACATGTTATGTGACTGGGCCAGCACTCGTTTGGCTGGCTGGCTGGCTGGCTGGCTGGCTGGCTGGCTGTCTGGCGTTTGGAAGACTCCCGGGAGGATCGGCGGGCCAGCTTTAGTGTTAATTTGATATCGCCTCAAGGGCCAAGTGAAATTACACGGCGGGCCAAACTTGGCCCGCGGGCCAGAGTTTGACACTCACGAGCTAGAACAACTATACATTACTCATTTGAATCCTCAATGTCCTTTTGTAACCAGGGACTTATGTTCTGAGTTTGTAAACGTGAACAAAATATTTTTTGGGAGAATAAAAGTATATATCTAATCTCTCTAGTATTGATCACAGACTGATACTACCTTTGGTGTTGACACCACTAGTTTATGGATCCTTTAATGATCCTTGATTATGACAATCAAAGGGGACCTATGATGAATTTCATCTTTTTTGATTTTTAAATGTTGTTACCATGTCGTTTACTTGTGTTAAACAATACCAAAAGCATCAAATAATAAGGTTCATGCCTTTTAGATGCCCGTGTCCAAAATATACATTTGGCGACTTTTGGAGAGGGTGGGGCTTGGTCTCATTTGTAACCTGAGAACGCCTTGCAAATAGACTAAAAAAAACGGTTATAGATTAATTTATATCAAAGCATATCTAATACATGTAATCTAGACCGCAAACAAATGACGGCGTGGCGCAGTGCAACAGTGGCCGTGCGCAACCCGAGGGTCCCTGGTTCAATCACCACCTAGTACCAACCTCGTCATGTCCGTTGTGTCCTGAGCAAGACACTTCACCCTTGCTCCTGATGGGTGCTGGTTAGCGCCTTGCATGGCAGCTCCCTCCATCAGTGTGTGAATGTGTGTGTGAATGGGTAAATGTGGAAGTAGTGTCAAAGTGCTTTGAGTACCTTGAAGGTAGAAAAGTGCTATACAAGTACAACCCATTTATCATTATTTATTTATTTCAAATGTCGATTATAATTATCATAGGTTTCCTTTTAGATGCTAAAAAAAATGCAGGTTATTTGTCGTAATGGAGGTAAATATTATTATCTTAAGGAAGAGGCTCCAAACTGCATAGAGACACGAGCTGCTAGCCGCTTGTCAGCCGGGTGACTAACAACAAATACAGTGTCAGCTGGAGGCGATCTATGTTTGTGATCACATACTTTTTTACCAAAATTTACTGATCGATCTATTTGAAACGATACATTGTATCCTGTGTTATCTTGTGATTACCACAGGGGTGCGAAGGTATATGCTGTGACAGCAACTTTATTGCTATACCCTCACCAATGTTTGCACCCTTCGTTACAATACCACTGCAGTTGTTACCACGACTAATGGTGAATAGTAAATGAGCTTTCCTACCTTCAATGTACTCAAAGTGCTTGTTGACACCCTGTTCACTTTCTAATTAGGCAGCATCAGGAGCAACTGGAAGTTCAGTATCTTGCCCAATGATATGTAGACTGAGTATCAAACCAACCAACATCAGGTTGTGAGACATCCACACTACAACCTGAGCCGTGCTGCAGGTACGGTACATATTAGATTGATTCTGTGACTTTATACATCAGGTTTGCCAAGTTCTCCAAGGCAGGTGCCAATAAAAGGGATGGTGAGTCATAAGAGCCAGCTGATGAGTATCACCCTCATCCGGAGCTCTATTCATGCCTTGTGCACAAGGGCCCATTCACCCACTGCTTTTCACGCTCATGCACCCTAAGAGCCCGCGGGCACTTTCCCACTGTGAACTGTCACTTACTCACGACATCCTCCGCAGATGTCAGAAATACAAACACACACACACACACACACACCCTCCTCCACACTGGCATACTAAATAGAAACCCAGGAATAGGCTGTTTTTCTCCTCTGACTCATTACACAAACGCGTCTCTTTAACCTCAGCAGAGGAATGCTATTTTAGATTGAGTAACTGGAAGAGGTGTCATTTTCTGCTTTCAGTGAATCCCTCAGGGCAGCACGGTGGCACATGTGGTTAGCAGGCAGAGTGTGCATGTTCTCCCTGTGCTTAGCGGCACCATGATTATTCATGTTTGGTGCAAGTGTGCAGAGGAATGAAAACAAAAGATTGCATAGTTTCAACAAGTACATTGCTGAAAATAGTCCAACTAATTATCTTTTGGATACTGTAGCAAACTGAACTGGACCAAGTAGTGACAACATGGCTAAAGTCCAAAATGCAATTTGTATATGTTCCCAATCAATACAATTCTAGGCGCAGAATTATCTTATCGATGTATTTGGTTTGTTTACTTTGAATTACACACTCCTGCACCACTTCCATCCGCTCCATGTGTTGGGAAGGTTTGCCCACTCGATACTGCCTTGGTGGTGTTTTCCAAGATACCACGGTAAAACAGCAGACACAAACCTGAAAAAGTAGCATTTGTGTTGCCATACTGCTTTTTGTAATTACCGTATTTTTCGGAGTATAAGTCGCTCCGGAGTATAAGTCACACCGGCCGAAAATGCATAATAAAGAAGGAAAAAAACATATATAAGTCGCACTGGAGTATAAGTCGCATTTTTTGGGGAAATGTACCGGTATTCGATAAAACCCAACACCAAGAATAGACATTTGAAAGGCAATTTAAAATAAATAAAGAATAGTAAACAACAGGCTGAATAAGTGTACGTTATATGACGCATAAATAACTAACTGAGAACGTGCCTGGTATGTTAACGTAACATATTATGGTAAGAGTCATTCAAATAACTATAACATATAGAACATGCTATACGTTTACCAAACAATCTGTCACTCGTAATCGCTAAATCCCATGAAATCTTATACGTCTAGTCTCTTACATGAATGAGCTAAATAATATTATTTGATATTTTACGGTAATGTGTTAATCATTTCACACATAAGTCGCTCCTGAGTATAAGTCGCACCCCCGGCCAAACTATGAAAAAAACTGCGACTTATAGTCCGAAAAATACGGTATCAGCTGCAACTAATGTCCATTGATCTACTGCACATGATTGCAGTGGCAAATATTGCAAATACATCCAAGTATGTCAAAACAATACTGTGCTTATAATTATGCTCATGAGTAACAACAATAGTCAACTGTTTCACATTTTAAAGAGAATAGCAGCGGCACTGAGCCTTCAAGTATGTACACTTCAAATGATTTGCCGCTTGCCAAGATTTAAAATTGTATGTATAGAAATGTTCCTAGATTTAAGAGCTATTTACTCATTTTTAGTCATTGACTAGTCTTACATTTAGTATGAATTAAATATATAAAATATATTCTGGTTTAAAAATGTTAACGTTTAGAAAATAACTATTCAAATAAGATATTTAGTTTTTTCCCCACATAGAAACTAATGTTTAACAATTCTGCAACATCCAGAGAGTGCTTTATTTAGGAATTGCAGTTAAATAACAGTTGTTTTCAGAACAAAATGTCAATGCGTGCACTTTGGGGTTTGTTTTCCCGGAATGCAAAGGAAAGTTGGAGCGGGCAAGGCGTGAAGGTAAGGACATATTTATTTATTACTATAAAAAAGGAACAAAAGGCGCGCACAAGGCGGAAGTACAAAAACTTGGCTAATGAAACAAAAACTTGCACAAAGGCAGAAACTATGAACATGAAGCAAAACTTGTTAATAACTGTGACATGAAAAAACTAAACTTACGTGGCATGGCAAGAAGCATAATTATGAACAGGCATGAGTATCAGAAGTAGAATGGCATGAAGTGAGCAGAGGTAATGTCACCAGGCTGACTGCCTGGCAACTACAAGTTGAAATACTGGTGACATGATTAGTGAAAACAGGTGCTTGACTCAAAATGTGAAACAGGTGAAACTAATGGTTGCTATGGTGACAAAACAAGGGAGTGAAAAAGCAGGAACTAAGTGTACAAAACCCAAACAGAACATAACTTAAACAAAACATGATCACAGACATGACACAAAATATTTATTTATATCTTTAAAATACTGCTAAATTCTACATACACAAAGTTTAATTTAGGATGTTAGGATGTCTAATCAAGTAACATTTTCTGTCCATGCAGCTAGTTGAGTTCACTAGTTTTTTTTATCTTGGATTTTTTTTGCAGTGTAAAACAAAAAGTATTGTTCTTAACATTTTTTAAATAAGTAGCGTGAGGTCATCATGTAATTTCTCATGTAACAGCCTAGTAAAAAGGCAAAACAAATATATAGTACATAAACAAACAAAAAAAAAAATATATAAAGAGACAAATGTTTGTCTTTTATCGTAATCAGTATCAACATCTCAGCCTTGTGCATTTCTGCGCTATTTCAAATTTTTGCAGATTTTTTGGTTTATTTTATTTCGACAATGTGCCATAAATAAGAGCTGCGTTCACCAAATGGCCCCCCATCCCACTTTGAAAAAGGTAAACCAGTGGTGTTCAAAGTGTTGCCAAACGACAGACGAGTGTCTCTAATCCGTGTTTTCTTTGCACTTACAGGAGTGATAACAGTTGGGTAGCACGTTTCTGGATCTTTTCTGCAGACTGTGGTAATGCACACTCCCTGGGCTTGTGGAGGCGGATCTCCGCTCTAACTCGCGCAGCGACTACTTCCATGACGCTTGATAGATCTCTCTTTTACTTTTAATTTGTACCTCTGAAAAAGTCACAAAAGTGCATCACAGATCATGTGTGCAGCTACGTCTTATTTTCTGGCAAATGAGATGGGTTAAGTTAGTGCGTGTGCCTCACAATACGAAGGTCCTGGGTTCGAGCCCCGCTCGGGGTCTTTCCGTGTGGAGTTTGCATGTTCTCCCCGTGACTGCGTGGGTTCCCTCCGGGTACTCCGGCTTCCTCCCACCTCCAAAGACATGCACTTGGGGATAGGTTGACTGGCAACACTAAATTGGCTCTAGTGTGTGAATGTGAGTGTGAATGTTGTCTGTCTATCTGTGTTGGCCCTGTGATGAGGGGGCGACTTGTCCAGGGTGTACCCCGCCTTTTGCCCGAATGCAGCTGAGATAGGCTCACGTGCTGAAAATAGACACAGCTCGCCGGGGGAAAAGTGTTGTATGGTATTCGGTACTGACAGTACGGAAAAAAACATGTATCAATGCATTTCCTGCGTGTGGGTATCGAAGTATCAAGAAAGTATACAAAATGCCATGTCCTCTATTGTTATTATATGTACTTTGCTACGTCTTGGAATTCCTTGGCAAGTCGATGTATTACACGGCGATGATGTCACACTACTTACGTACGTGGCCGATGCAACATGCATTCTACAGAGCAAAAACAAGCCAGATGTTTACCATTGAGGAGCAAAACTACTAATGAGGACATTACTTATTTTTGTTATAGTAATTCAGCAATCCCCATGCTGAGCGTGTAGGGAGGTATTTTATATCCTCGGTAAAAAGCTGCACTTGTCAGAATTGAGAGACAATAATTGCAGGATTACCAAAAAAAAAGGAACAAATCAGCTTGGCGTTTCTTTTGTGACTCTCAAGCATACAATTGTTCTGTGACTGGCATTATGACACACATTATCAGCCACAGGAGAATAGCATCCCCACTACTCTGACCAGCCTGCTATTATCTTGATAAAAAGCCGCGATACAATAATTCTGCATCATTTCAGGACTATTTTTGCACATGCATAAGGAGTCATTCTTTTTCCTACTTTATTTGTGCACTGCTTTTTTTTTTCTACTTGTAGTTTGAGCCTCATTGAGCTCAGCAACAGCCTGCTAGATCAGTGTTTTTCAACCACTGTGCCGCGGCGTGAGATACAGTCTGGTGTGCCGTGGGAAATGATCTAATATCACCTATTTGGGTTAAAACATTTTTTTTTGCAAAACAATAATTATAGTCTGCAAATTATGTGTTGTTGTTGAGCGTCGGTGCTGTCTAGAGCTCGGTAGAGTAACTGTGTAATACTCTTCCATATCAGTAGGTGGCAGCCTTTAGCTAGTTTCTTGGTAGATGTCGGAAACAGCGGAAGGCAGTGTGCAGGTAAAAAATTGTCTAATGCTTAAACCAAAAATAAACAACTTCTCTGTTGCGGGTCCCAAACTCTGGAACGATCTCCCTCTCCATGTGAGACAGGCCCCTTTTTTTGGGATACTTTTAAGACCCTTCTTAAAACCCATTTTTATTCACTGGCTTTTAACCCAGCGTTAGACTTTAAACTGTTTTTAACTTTTTAACTGCTTTTTATCTAACAAATTGTTCTTGGGGTAATTTGTGTTTGCTTTTTCAATGTGTATTTTACTTATATTTTAAATTATATTTTTTAGTCTGTCCTTTGCCTCTATTTCTTTGTGGTGTACAGCCCTTTGTTCTTCAACTGTGGTTGTTTTTAAAGGGATTTATAAATAAAGTTGGTATGGTATGGTATGGTATGGTATGGTATGGTATGGTAAAAGTTGAGTGCCGCTAAGAAAAGGCATTGAAGCTTAGGGAAGGCTATGCAGAACAAAACTAAAACTGAACTGGCTACGAAGTAAACATAAACAGAATGCTGGACGACAGCAAAGACTTACTGTGGAGCAAAGACGGCGTCCACAAAGTACATCCGAAGATGACATGACACTCAACAATTTCTCCACAAAGAAGGATAAAAACAACTGAAATATTCTTGATTGCTAAAACGAAGTCGATGCGGGAAATGTCGCTCAAAGGAAGACATGAAACTGCTCCAGGAAAATACCAAAAAAGAGAAAAACCCACCAAAATAGGAGCGCAAGACAAGAACTAAAACACTACACACAGGAAAACAGCAAAAAACTCCAAATAGGTCAGGGCGTGATGTGACAGGCGGTGACAGTACATCTACTTCGAGACAAGAGCTATATTGATGCATGCTTGGTTATGGTTTAAAGTCTTGTCCAACAATTGCGACAACGACTTTTTACTGTCGAATGAGTTTCGTTTTTTTAATGGTAAAAAATGTGCCCTGGCTCAAAAAAGGTTGAAGAACACTGTGCTCGAAGACTCCTGAAAGATTGAGGATAATGTGCAGCTTGTTCCTCTGCAGAGGTTGGGATCCATGCAGTGCAAGAGGGGAGGAAAAAAAAATGTCCCCACGCAACAGTTATTTAAAAATGTTCAAACGGCCTACAAGTCTTACACATGATCAAAATAATAAGACACATAAACAATGCATTATTACTTACATGCATATGTCATGGAAAAGCTGTTGCCCATCTTGACCATATCGACCTGCGGCACCAGTTTGGGAATGTCTTGGTGGTGAGAGAGGGCGAAGCGAAACACTTCATATTCATGGGACTCGGTGGGGAACAATCCTCCTGTTGAGCAGCGAACACAAGTCGGATGCAGACGTGAAACAATAAGTGATGTCATTTTCTCTCTTTTTTTTTTATTTATTTAGACCTATTGCGCGCCATGCTCACCTATATTGATGTTACTTGGGAAACTTGCGCTTGAAGCCAAGCACATCCCCAGTAAACTGGTGTAAAGGATGGTGAAGCTTCGCTGCATATTTCCTGTTGCATTGGCGAAGGGGAATAGAGCCGGAATCCAAACATATAAAGGTTTCGTCCGCCTTTTTTCAAGTTAAAAAAAAAATCCCACCCGCGCTCCGGCGCTTCTCCCTCCGCTGTGTTAGCGCAGCATCACCGTCACCGACGTGGACTCAACGAGGAGAGACAACGACGGGGATGATGATGATGATGATGATGGTGGTGGTGGTGGTGGTGATGGAGCGAGGAGGCACCTTCCCTCTCTCCTCCTCTTACGCGATCTGCTGATGCTCTCTTGTCCTTGGCTGCTGTTGTGGAGATTGGAGAATGAGCGCGCCTGAATGCGCACGCATGAAAACGGTGACTTTAAAAGTGGGCATCATTCACTATAGACCTGTTTTGCTCAACTTGGAATTCAAATCCTCATACTGATTATCTTTAAAAAAAATAAAAAAAATATATATATGTATAAAAAAAAAAATAATAATATATATATATATATATATATATATATATATATATATATATATATATATATATATATATATATATATATATATATATATATATATTAGGGATGTCCGATAATGGCTTTTTGCGGCTATCCGATATTCCGATATTGTCCAACTCTTTAATTACCACAACCGATATCAACCGATATATACAGTCGTGGAATAAACACATTATTATGCCTAATTTGGACAACCAGTTATGGTGAAGATAAGCTCCTTAAAAAAAAAAAAAAAAAAAAAAAAAAAAATAAGATAAATGAATTGAAAACATTTTCTTCAATAAAAAAGAAAGTAAAACAATATAAAAACAGTTACATTGAAACTAGTAATTAAATGACAATTAGTAAAATTAACTGTTAAAGGTTAGTACTATTAGTGGACCAGCAGCACGCACAATCATGTGTGCTTACGGACTGTATCCCTTGCAGACTGTATTGATATATATTGATATATAATGTAGGAACCAGAATATTAATAACAGAAAGAAAAAACCCTTTTGTGTGAATGAGTGTAAATGGGGGAGGGAGGTTTTTTGGGTTGGTACACTAATTGTAAGTGTATCTTGTGTTTTTTATGTTGATTTAATAAAAAAAACAAAAAAAAAAAACGATATACAGTATATATATATATATATACGTATATATATATATATATATATATATATATATATATATATATATATATATATGTATATATATATATATATATATATATATATATATATATATATATATATATACATACATATAAAAGATAATCAGTATGAGGATTTAAATTCCAAGTGGAGCAAAACAGGTCGATATATATATATATATATATATATATATATATATATATATATATATATATATATATATATATATATATATATATATATATATATATGTATATATATATATATATATATATATATATATATATATAGATAAAAATAAAGAAATACAATAAAATACAAATAAAATACACATATATATAGCTAGATTTCACTGAAAGTCAAGTATTTATTTTATATATATATATATATATATATATATATATATATATATATATATATATATATATATATATATATATATATATATATATATAAATATATATATATATATATATATATATATATATATTTGTATATATATATTAGGGATGTCCGATAATATCGGCCTGCCGATAATATCGGTTGATAAATGCGTTAAAATGTAATATCGGAAATTATCGGAATCGTTTTTTTTTTATCATCGGTATCGTTTTTTTTTTTTTGTTTGTTGTTTTTATTAAATCAACATAAAAAACACAATACAGTCTGCAAGGGATACAGTCCGTAAGCACACATGATTGTGCGTGCTGCTGGTCCACTAATAGTACTAACCTTTAGCAGTTAATTTGACTAATTTTCACTAATTACTAGTTTATATGTAACTGTTTTTATATTGTTTTACTTTCTTTTTTATTCAAGAAAAAGTTTTAAATTTATTTATCTTATTTTATCAATTTTTTTAAAAAGTACCTTATCTTCACCATACCTGGTTGTCCAAATTAGGCATAATAATGTGTTAATTCCACGACTGCATATATCGGTTGATATCGGTATCGGTTGATATCGGTATTGGTAATAGGTAATATATATATATATATATATTTATATATATATATATATATATATATATACATATATATATTATGTTTAACGCATAATTGACACATATCAAATGGCAGACGCTCCTGATTTGACCAAAGATACACCATTTTCAATCCCATCGCTTGGCGAAATCAGTGTCTTTCAACCACTGTGCCGCGGCACACCAGTGCAGTGTTTTTCAACCACTGTGCCCTGAGATATTGTCTGGTGTGCCGTGGGAAATTAAGCAACTTCACCTAATTGAAGATCTTTTAACCTTTTTGAACAAGTCGTGCATGCTTTTATTTTATGCTGGCATCAGGCAAAAAGCTCTCTCCCGGTTGCAGTTAGTCCAGAACGCGACAGCACGACTTTTAACAGGGGCCAGGAAATGCTAGCATATAACCCCAATTCTAGAGAGTTTGCACTGGCTCCCTGTTCATTTTAGAATTGATTTTAAATAATTGCTGTTTGTTTTTAAAGCTTTACATGGACTGGCACCTCAGTATATCTCGGACCTCATCCAAACTTACACTCCTACGCGCGCTCTGAGGTCCGAGAGCCAGCTCCAGTTCGTAGTGCCCAAGACCAGACTTAAATCCAGGGGAGACAGAGCCTTCTCTGTGGTCACCTCTAAACTCTTCCCCTCCATGTTCGAACTGCTCCCACAGTGGAGTGTTTTAAGTCTCGTCTTAAGACCCACTTTTATTCTCTGGCACGTGAGTTGTCCTCTGTGTTTTTAAAATGTTGATTTTTATTTACTGTTTTAATTGGTTTTACCCTTTAAAATCGTTTTTAATCATATTTATTTTATATTGTTTTTATATTGGTTTTATATGCATTTATTTTTTGTTTTTATTCAGTCATTGGTGGAGCTAAGGATAATATTATTTTTAATATTGTTGTGCAGCACTTCGGAAACATTTTGTTGTTTAAATGTGCTATATAAATAAAGTGGATTGGATTGGTCCAAAAAATATTTTTTGCAAACCCATCCATCCATCCATTTTCTACTGCTTGTCCCTTTTGGGGTGGCGGGGGGTCGCTGGTGCCTATCTCAGCTGCATTTGTGCAGTAGGCGGAGTACACCCTGGACAAGTCGCCACCTCTTCGCAGGGCCAACACAGATAGACAGACAACATTCACACTCACATTCACACACTAGAGCCAATTTAGTGTTGCCAGTCAACCTATCCCCAAGTGCATGTCTTTGGAGGTGGGAGGAAGCCGGAGTACCCAGAGGGAACCCACGCAGTCACGGGGAGAACATGCAAACTCCATACAGAAAGATCCCGAGCGCAGGATCGAACCTCGCACCTTCGTATTGTGAGGCACATGCACTAACGCCTCTTACACCGTGCTGCAAACCAATAATTATAATCTGCAAATAATGTGCCGTTGCTAATTGTCTGTGCTGTGCTATATAAAAATATATAGGTGGTGCTCTTGTTATATATTTTGTGGTTTGAAAAACGTAAATTTGAGCAAGTTGCAAACTGAATTGTCATTTTCCATTGGAGCATGTTTTGTTCCACATTTGGTTGTTTTTTGTGTGTTATGGTTCCCCTTTCTGCCCTGTTGTTGCATATCTTGTCGTTACTTTACATCTGTTGTGTCCTCACGTGTTCCTGGTTGGCGATCAGGAGGCTCACCTGCCCCTGATTGCTAATCAGGAGGTTTCTTTAGCCAGCGTTAGACGACTCGAGTTCATTATAATGTTCGTGTGTGTTCCTGACATATGTACTGTTTTGCCGTTACCTGTGATCCACTGCCGTGGCTACGCGAATGCTACCTGAGTTTTCTTCAATAAAACATTTCTACCTGCATCTCTCTGCATCCTGGTGTCATGCAGCAAGCCACCTTGTGCTACCGTGACGATAACACATATTTTTAAGAGCTGAACTCAAACACCTAAAGCTTTTCCTGCAAAATATGTTAGTGAATATTTCCTCTTTGCTATGCCATGCACCATAGGTGTGGCAAAATCAAGATGCTGATTAGATCACAATTTAGATCACACAGTGCAACACATTGCTTTTGCACAGTTAATCAGGTTGTTGATCATGGCCTGTGAATGTTGGTCCATTTTTAAATGGCTGTGCAAAGTTGCTGGATATAAGGAACATAATAATACATCCATGTATTATTATGCTGCAACATGAGGTGATGGTCGTGGATGAGTCACTCAACAATGGGCCTCAGGACCTAGTCAGGCTATCTCTGTGTATTTCAAATTCTGTCAATAAAAAGGCACTCGAGCTACAACGTTGACATCAGCAAACACAACACCATACATGCTGTCTGACATTGGCCCCAGACTGGGATTCCTTCATATAGAGAACACCTCTCCAAAGTGCCAGACGCCATCAAATGTGAGCGTTTGCCTCGTTAAGTGGGGACGAGTATGCACATGGACTTACATGAGACGGTTTCTGACATTTCGCGCAGAAATAATTTGGTTATGCAAACCAATAGTTGCAGCAGCTGCCAATTGCGGCCCGCGAGACGTTATTTTGCGGCCCCACCTTAATATGAAAATTTTATGTTAGTGCGGCCTGCCAGTTTTATATGAATGGCGCTTGACAGCGTCATACTTGCCAACCCTCCCGATTTTTCCGGGAGACTCACGAATTTCAGGACAACCATTCTCACGAATGTCTGCCGATTTTCACCCAAACAGCAATATTAAGGGCGTGCCGTGATGGCACTGCCTTTAGCGCCCTCTACAACCTGTACAAACAGCGTGCCAGCCCAGTCACATGTTGAATTTGGCTTCTGTAATCACACGTAAGTGACTGCAAGACATACTTGGTCAACAGCCACACAGGTCACACTGAGGGTGGCCATATAAACAAGTTTAACACTGTTACAACTATGCGCCACACTGTGAACCCACACCAAACAAGAATGACGAGAACATCCGCACCGTAACACAACATAAACACAACAGAACAAATACCCAGAATCCCATGCAGCCCTAACTCCTCCGGGCTAGAATATACCCCCCCCCGTGCGTCGGTTGAGGTCGGTGGGCTTGTGGGGGGCGGGGTTTGGTGGTAGCTGGTGTGTATATTCTAGCCCGGAAGAGTTAGGGCTGCATGGGATTCTGGGTATTTGTTCTGTTGTGTTTATGTTGTGTTACGGTGCGGATGTTCTCCCGAAATGTGTTTGTCATTCTTGTTTGGTGTGGGTTCACAGTGTGGCGCATATTTGTAACAGTGATAAAGTTGTTTATACGGCCACCCTCAGTGTGACCTGTATGGCTGTTGACCAAGTATGTCTTGCAGTCACTTACGTGTGTCTGCAGAAGCCTCATACAACATGTGACTAGGCCGGCACGCTGTTTGTATGGTGAAAAAGCGGACGCGACGACATGTTGTAGAGGACGTTAAAGGCAGTGCCATCACGGCACGCCCTTAATACTGTTGTCCGGGTTAAAATCGGGACAAATTCGGGAGAATGGTTGCCCTGGGAGATTGTCGGGAGGGGCACTGAAATTCGGGAGTCTCCCGGAAAAATTGGTAGGGTTGGTAAATGTTGCTAGGGCGGGATAGCCATTCAAAGAAGGTGAATTCATTAAAATAATTATTAAGAATTATTTTCTTGCGGCCCAGCCCCACCCAGTTTCTGCATCCAGTGGCCCCCAGGTAAATTGAGTTTGAGACCCCTGATCTAGGCGAAAGAGAAATGCTATCTCACACAGATTTTGACAGATTTGTGAACAATATTTACAGAACTAGTTTTAGAGTTTTAATTTCGGTTCAGAAAAAAATTTAAGCGAAAACAAAAGTGTTGTTTTTATATTTTTGTGTTTTTTGAATTTCTGAGCATTTTAATGAGTGCACAATAAAGGCTTAAAACCCATAAAGAGTTTATCATTGTATTATTAAAAGACAGGGTTGTCATAAAATAATTGGGTGACACTTTAGTATGGGGAACATATTCACCATTAATTAGTTGCTTATTAAAGTAACAAATACTTAATTTAGAGTTGTTTGGACACTAGGGGAACATATAAGGGTTAGGGTTAGGGTTACTAATAAGCAATAATTCTGAGGTTATTGAGGGAAGACTCTTAGTTAATGACTTACTGGTTGTATAATAAGGCCATGCAGAATAAGGCATTAATAAGTACTTAATAATGACTAATTAAGAGCCAAAATGTTACTAATTTGCATGTTAATGAGCAACTAATTAATGGTGAATATGTGTTCCCCATACTAAAGTGTTACCAATAATTGATTTTCGAAGGAATCACAATTCTCATTTGTAACGATTCTTAATCTATTTAATGTCATGACTAGGACTGTGGCGTGGTTTGTTCTCCCGAGGTGCAAGTGAATTGGACCAGATGTGGCGTGAAGGTGAATACATGATTTATTTAAACACTATAACTACAAAAAAGTACAAACAAAAAGCGCGCACAGTGGCGGAGAAACGACTTGGCTATGAAAACAAATACTTGCACAAAGGCAGAAACTATGAACAACAAAAAACACTAACTGTGGCTTAATAAACAAACACTTACTTGGCATGGAACCGGCATGAAAAAAGAGCAGCAAGGGTCATAAGGGTGTGGAGAGTGTGCCGAAGCATACATGCGGGATGTCGTCAGACCGACAAACTGAAAACAATGAACTTAAATACTATAGACATGATTAACGAAAACAGGTGCGTGACTCAAAACGTGAAACAGGTGCGTGACGTGACAGGTGAAAACTAATGGTTGCTATGGTGACAAAACAAAAGTGCACAAAAAGTCCAAAAACAAAACCGAACATGACTAAAACAAAAACAAGATCACACAGACATGACATTTAAAAAAAAAAATCAAAATCGATTTATTTTTTTATTTTTAATCTGTCTTGTCCAGTCACTAGGGCAAATCATGTTGTTGATGTCGATGCTCATATCTGCTAAACAGATTTATTTTACAAAAGAGACATTTGTGATACCTTCCTTGTTGCCTTATTTATATTTGGCTTAATTAAATGTTTGGGTGTAATTTTATTACAAAACCAGTTTTCTTTCAAGTAATTTAAGAAACTTTTAACAGTTCTTCATCTTGTTTATTATGGAGGAATGTAGTTAATCTTAGAACTAAAATTAACATTAAACTTTGAATCGAGAATCAATTCTGAATTTAATCGTTACCCCCGAGAATCAAAATGAATCGGATCGTGTGGTGCCCAAAGATTCACAGCCCTATTAAAAGAGTAATGCAAGAGGTTAAAAAAGAGCCACTTTTGCCATTGTTTGGTTGGCAGAATACACATAATAAATCAAAAGGCAGCTGGATGGAAACACATTCAGATTGTGTATAAGCCGGAAACATTGGAATTGCAAGTGAATGCGCTTTACAGTAAATTTGTGGTAAGGGAAAAAACATCCGTGAAGGAAATGATTCAATATTGCAAGATTCCACTCTTTAAACTGATGCTTTTTAAATGAGAGAAATGACAAATTCTGACTTCTTGTCCTGCACGCTCTCTCTCCTTTTGCAGCCAGCAGAACTAGTACGCTGCTGATAAGAAGATTTAAAACACGTATTTACAGACAGTTACAGCCAGTTACCTCCGAAAGAAAAAAAAAGGGTACATGTCCCCGTGCTTTTGTACACATGGAGAAATGAACTATAGGAGCTTATGGGATGGACTGCACAATGCACTATGGTGTGATATCTTGTTGGTCCTTGTTCAGAAAGTGAAGTTTTACCTTGCAATGTTGACACAAGCGGGGTCACAGATGCATGATTTGCAAAAGAATGGAGTAACCAATTAATAACAGTCAACTTTTTTAATCGTGTAAATCTCATTTTAATATCTAACATTACTGTCTTGCAGGGATGTTAGCGGCTTTATTGTTACAACGCATCATGAAATAATGCAATACCTGTTCAATTCGTTATGTAATAATAATATTAATAATAATACATTTTATTTATAAGGAGCCTTTCTGGGCACTCAAGGACACCGTACAAAATCACAACAATAAAATCAAATTGGATAAAAAACAACAACAAAGATAGAAAAGAAAAGATGATTACAATGAATAGGCAGTCAGGAATAGGTGTGTTTTGTAATAACGTCACATTTTGTAATAGTCTGACACATTTTGTACAAAAATTCCTCAACGCATTTCGTAATAACTCATTAAATATTGCAAAAATTGTTAAAAAAAAAAAATGCAGGTGCTGCACTTTAAAAAAAATAAAAATGTTACAATTTGGTGCATTATGTAATAAACCATTACAAATGTGATGCCTTTAATTAGAAAAAAGCAACACAAAAAAATTTAATCTTCATCAGAATTAATTATAGAAATCCAGTATCTGACTGTATTTGTTCAGGACTGTTAAAGGGGAACATTATCACCAGACCTATGTAAGCGTCAATATATACCTTGATGTTGCAGAAAAAAGACCATATATTTTTTTGACCGATTTCCGAACTCTAAATGGGTAAATTTTGGCGAATTAAACGCCTTTCTATTATTCGCTCTCGGGGAAGCAATCCGCCATTTTCTCACTTTCGTCGGTGTGTTGTCGGAGAGTGTAACAACACGAACAGGGACGGATTCAAGTTGCACCAGTGGCCCAAAGATGCGAAAGTGGCAAGAAATTGGACGAAATTTGTTCAAAATACGAGGGTGTGGGGAAAGCCGACGAAATGGTCAGTCGTTTGTTCCGCACACTTTACCGACGAAAGCTATGCTACGACAGAGATGGCAAGAATGTGTGGATATCCTGCGACACTCAAAGCAGATGCATTTCCAACGATAAAGCCCCTAGCTTCACTGGCCTGCTGACATCAACTCCAAAACTGGACAGATCAGCTTTCAGGAAAAGAGAGCGGATGAGGGTATGTCTACAGAATATATTAATTGATGAAAACTTTATTCATTACTCGCGGTTTTACGTAAATTATTATACATAAACTGTGTTTACCAATAATTTAGCTTAAAAACAATTATTTTTTTCAATCATTCGAGTACATTCGGGTAGTCTTGTGTAATGCAGTATTTTGTGTCTATTTAAGTATGGTTAACCTGAGTGCTGAAATCGTGGAAAAATATATGTTCTTAGCGCGCCTGAAATGGGCTGTCTGCACTCTCAAAGTGCATGTTGTTGCCAAATGTATTTCATATGCTGTAAACCTAGTTCATAGTTGTTAGTTTCCTTTAATGCCAAACAAACACATACCAATCGTTGGTTAGGAGGCGATCTCCGAATTCGTCCTCGCTTTCTCCCGTGTCGCTGGCTGTCGTGTCGTTTTCGTCGGTTTCGCTTGCATACGGTTCAAACCGATATGGCTCAATAGCTTCAGTTTCTTCTTCAATTTCGTTTTCGCTACCTGCCTCCACACTACAACCATCCGTTTCAATACATGCGTAATCTGTTGAATCGCTTAAGCCGCTGAAATCCGAGTCTGAATCTGAGCTAATGTCGCTATAATTTGCTGTTCTATCCGCCATGTTTGTTTGTATTGGCATCACTGTGTGACGTCACAGGAAAATGGACGGGTGTATATAACGATGGTTAAAATCAGGCACTTTGAAGCTTTTTTTTAGGGATATTGCGTGATGGGTAAAATTTTGAAAAAAACTTTGAAAAATAAAATAAACCACTGGGAACTGATTTTTAATGGTTTTAACCCTTCTGAAATTGTGATAATGTTCCCCTTTAAACAAAAAATTAATATATAAAGCCACTTGTTTTGGTTTTATAGCCAGAATTTAAATACAAATATACCTCAAATTGAGGGTTTTTCTCAGCATTTTTCAGGTGACACCAAAAAATTGATTAATCAGATTAAATGATTACAGTTCTTTACTAATTAATACAGATCATAACGAATGAATCACTATTTTTTTTTAATGGCTGGACAGTAATAAGTATAAGTGCACGTTCCCTGAAAAATGATGACATTCTTAAACAGAAAAAGTAAATTCTGGCCTCTTACTGTACAAGCAGTGTGGTAGCAATTAAATTAATGAATGGTAAGTGTGTCATAAATACATGCAGGGTGGTTAATAAAAACAAGGTTGTAGTCTTTCATACAGTATCATCTGGGCTTTTTGAATAATGCATATCTAAACATCCAGGTTTCATTATGTTTTTCTAAGTGCAAGCTCTGTATGTGCCAAGTTAAAAAAAAAAAACGGATTAATGCAAATAGCTCTAAGAATAGCGATAGTAATGCCTGCAAACTATTTGAGTGCACAATACTGACAATTTCTTGTTGTTCTACCTTACAAATATATCCAGTAAATGGCAGACACAAGACAAAGAAGATAACAAGAAAAAAACAGCGGCGTTATCTTCATCACAGATCATAAGGTGAGTGTCTGTCTGAGGTTTTTAATAGAAGACTGTGCGAAGCAAATAATGAGGCCAATCCGTCAAAATCCTTCCTGTGGTTCCACTCTAGTGGGGGGAAAAGTAACTCACGAGCATGTTATTTATTTTAATTGAGTCACTAGACTCATGCTGTCACCTCGTGTGCAACATGCAAGGCAAAACTGAAATGAAGTATTTTGCTAAGAGGATGAAAAGCATCAAAACATGCCATTAGACAGCTTTAGGAGAGGTACAGAATGTGACATAGATGGCGTCCCGCTGCAGACAAGAAAGCAGAAATGAATCACAGAAACTGCTCATAAACGTACATATAACATCAAATTAATACTTATTAGAACGGTGGTTGGTTGTGCGGTGTTGCACCTTTATGTTTGTGCAATGCAAAAGTGCACACGGGGTCAAAATTGTTGGTACTCGCACGCCACTTTTGTCCAAATTGAGTTTTGCTTTATTTCACAGAAAATTTACCAACAATTGTAGCCACGTCTGTGTTACGGCTCAAGCACATTCTTCAGTGCGCACCTTTTGAGGACAAACCCACCGGCATTCCTCTCCAGCCACGACAGCGCCCCTGATGAGGACGCCGCACACTATTTAGACCAGCGCGTCCTGCGTTCCAGTGCCAGAACGTAGCTACTTGTATTGTACACTTTTCTCTGATCCCTGGCTTCGAGCTGTGTGTCTCGTCTCCCTGGACTCCCCCTGGACTTCTTGCTGCCTCTCCGGATCTCGACCTCTCACCTGCCCACGGACCCTGACGCCTCGCTCCTGCCCTTGACCTCTCGCCTGCCCACGGACTTCCAAGCCTGCCTCGCCCTCTCTGGATTTTCGCATTCTTCACAACACGCACCTTCAACACTTGCCGGTAACACTCTCCTTGGAAACGCATAGTCGCACACCACATATTCTGGTTGATTACACACATCACACTCTTGTGCTAATAAACACGCCTAAGGCTAATTGGCGTCTCTGTCTCAGTGCCGTCTTCTTCTCCACTGTACCATTACAGTCTGTATGTACTGTTAAATGGTTTATGGGTGATTAGTGTTAAAGGGGCAGTGGGCAGTGGGCAGTTTGGTTACTGCACGGGCTCTGACGACCCCGCCCTCTATGAGTCACCGCTGCCTTGCGGGCAGGTCTTGGTTGACCAAAAGCTAGGGGATGGACAACCCCGACAGAAAACCCCAGGTCACCCTTGGGCAAGGTGTAGCACCTGGTAGCCTCCCTCCTCAGGGTTACGACGTGTTTACCACTGCCTTGTGGTTAAGGTCTTGGTTGACCAAAGGCTAGGGGATGGACAACCCCGACAGAAAACCCCAGGTCACCCTTGGGCAAGGTGTAGCACCTGGTAGCCTCCCTCCTCAGGGTTACGACGTGTTTACCACTGCCTTGTGGTTAAGGTCTTGGTTGACCAAAGGCTAAGGGAGTAAACCCCGAAGACAAATCACGGCTTCTGGGTGAGGCTGGACATCCTGGCAGTTTCAATCATGCTACTGTCACAAGGTCTGTGGTGGACCGTGCCAGTCAGAGCATTGCGACATACTCTACACAAGAGCAGAGATAGACAAACCTATCATCTGGTCAGTCGCTGCAACGAGTCGTGGAATCAGTCTGTCTCGGCCTGGCCTTGCCCCTGAGAAACCTCGATTCGCCAAGTATGTGCTGTTAGTCCCGCAAAAGCTAGCAGTACTTGAAACCTCTTGCAAGCAGTTTCAGTGTTAAAGGTGTCATATAATGATAAAAACAAAATTTAAACACCTAATTTTGGTCTACATAACATCTAATGATGGTTGTTTGGTGAAAATGTTGCATAGATTTTGCTGTACATTTTTTAAAAGGTAACTGCACTTTTTTTTTTTTTTTTGCCGATCATTCACAATCCTAATGTAAGACAAGAAAACAGATGTGTTTATTTTAATTTTATTATTTTTAACTTATAAATAGACATACAAAGAAATCCGCTTACAATGGAGCCTATCTGGGCGGTCCTCTATTCCGCTCATGAAGCCCTCTAAAAAACCTTCCGAAAAGCGCCAACAATACTCCATTTAAATGTTGTGACTTGAATATTTACCAAGTATTAGTGATACTGTTATTATAAGCAGCAATGCAGACAAACTATTCATAACGACGCTGTGATCACAGACGTCTAACTAGCTTGTGTAGCTCAGTTGACATCATCGGTTGATGAGCTGCTATCTTTGTGCTTGTAAAATAAATAATGCCCCTCACCTGGATAGTACAAACCCCGTCTCCATATGAGTTGGGAAATTGTGTTGGATGTAAATATAAACGGAATACAATGATTTGTTAATCATTTCCAACCCATATTCAGTTGAATGCACTACAAAGACAAGATATTTGATGTTCATGTTTTTATTTTTTTTGCAAATAATAATTAACCTAGAATTTCATGGCTGCAACACGTGCCAAAGGGCATGTTCACCACTGCGTTACATCGCCCTTTCTTTTAACAACACTCAATAAACGATTGGGAACTGAGGAAACTAATTGTTGAAGCTTTGAAAGTGGAATTATTTCCCATTCTTGTTTTATGTAGAGCTTCAGTCGTTCAACAGTCTGGGGTCTCCGCTGTCGTATTTTACGCTTCATAATGCGCCACACATTTTCGATGGGAGACAGGTCTGGCCTGCAGGCGGTCCAGGAAAGTACCCACACTCTTTTTTTACGAAGCCACGCTGTTGTAACACGTGCTGAATGTGGCTTGGCATTGTCTTGCTGAAATAAGCATGAAAAAGACGGCGCTTAGATGGCAGCATATGTTGTTCCAAAACCTGTATTAACCTTTCAGCATTAATGGTGCCTTCACAGATGTGTAAGTTACCCATGCCTTGGGCACTAATGCACCCCCATACCATCACAGGTATGGCTTTTGAACTTTGCGTCGATAACAGTCTGGATGGTTCGCTTCCCCTTTGGTCCGGATGACACGATGTCGAATACTTTCGAAAACAATTTGAAATGTGGACTCGTCAGACCACAGAACACTTTTCCACTTTGCATCAGTCCATCTTAGATGATCTCGGGCCCAGAGAAGCCGGCGGCATTTCTGGATGTTGTTGATAAATGGCTTTTGCTTTGCATAGTAGAGCTTTAACTTGCACTTACAGATGTAGCGACAAACTGTATTTAGTGACAGTGGTTTTCTGAAGTGTTCCTGAGCCCATGTGGTGATATCCTTTAGAGATTGATGTCGGTTTTTGATACAGTGTCGTCTGAGGGATCGAAGGTCACGGTCATTCAATGTTGGTTTCCGGCCATGCCGCTTACGTGGAATGATTTCTCCAGATTCTCTGAACCTTTTGATGATATTATGGACCGTAGATGTTGAAATCCCTACATTTCTTGCAATTGCACTTTGAGAAATGTTGTTCTTAAACTGTTTGACTATTTGCTCACGCATTTGTGGACAAAGGGGTGTACCAGGTGTGAATGATTGATGGGTTCTACATGTAAAGCGACTTTGGGTACTTAGAAAAGCGCTATATAAATCCCAGTTATTATTATTATTATTATTACCTCGCCCCATCCTTTCTTGTGAAAGACTGAGCATTTTTTGGGAAGCTGTTTTTATACCCAATCATGGCACCCACCTGTTCCCAATTAGCCTGCACACCGGTGGGATGTTCCAAATAAGTGTTTGATGAGCATTCCTCAACTTTATCAGTATTTATTGCCACATTTCCCAACTTCTTTGTCACGTGTTGCTGGCATCAAATTCTAAAGTTAATGATTATTTGCAAAAAAAAAAATGTTATCAGTTTGAACATCAAATATGTTGTCTTTGGAGCATATTCAACTGAATATGGGTTGAAAATGATTTGCAAATCATTGTATTCCGTTTATATTTACATCTAACACAATTTCACAACTTGTATGGAAACAGGGTTTGTAGAAGGATTAGGACATAATCTGACAAATTGGTCAATTTCGGCATCCAATGGTAAAAATGACACGAAAATACCCTTTTTTCTTTGCAACGATTATGAATCATTCTTCATCTCAACAGAAATATTTGAACATCCTATCAGTCGGAGTCATAGATACAGCAGACATTGTACAGACATTGTAAGTGATATTTTATTATGTTTGTTGGCTAAATCTGCAGTGAGTTGTATCCCAAAAATCCCCCAAACCCCATCCCCAAACTCAACCCTCACCCAAAAACAAAACTAAAACCATGATTTTACTCAACAGAACAGCAACTATGCTAAAATATCACGCATTTAAAAAATAATTTAGTTCATGAATACATCTCTTTTGCAACGGGCGCATGCACGTCTGTGCGAGTACAATAGAAAGCAGTCAATTTCGAGTAAAGTGCTGGCGGTACTCTGGTCTCTCACACAAGCGACATAGGTTCAAGCCAAGAGAGAGTGCACCATCGCGAGACAAATCTGAACCGTTTGTGACAGCTTTGAAGACCAATCATTGCATTTCGCCGTAATAATTTGGAGCCCCTGATTGTGTGGGGCCCTTGGGTTTCAGCCCAGGGAGGCCTGTACAATAAGGTGGGGCCACCGTAAGCTTAAAATGATCAAAATACCTAACTATTGCATGTTATTATGAATATGCCTGTTACTACATTACATTTTTTGCCACTTGTGCCAGTTTTTTTGAAACATTTTGCAGGCATCAAAAAAAGAGCACCGCCCCTCCGAATCTTAATGTTGAGTCACCACTGTAAAGATCATTCATACAAAACAGCAATGACACCAATGGTGGTTGTTGCCATGAAGGCAACTCGTCTGTTTAATGAGAACAATCTTGCGGTCCTCTCCAAGGTTTCTCATAGTCATTCACATCGACGTCCCACTGGGGTGAGTTTTCCTTGCCCTTATGTGGGCTCTGTACCGAGGATGTCATTGTGGCTTGTGCGGCCCTTTGAGACACTTGTGATTTAGGGCTATATAAATAAACATTGATTGATTAATTGATACAGAATCTAAACTTTTATAGTCAGAACTATTCAGTGTTTATTTCTGACTTTTCAATTGCAATCTCATTGGTCTCAGTGCATAACCTAAACTACTCTGTATATTTTTGATTAAAAATTGCACAACTTTTTTGTTCTCAGTGGAAGTTTATCATAAAAATGAAATATTTGTAGTAATGATGGTAAACGTGATTCATTTTATTGACTCGAGTACCTCACTGAAGTAAAGCGATTCACTCGATTGACTTCACACAAGTCTCGCAGTCCACCAAGTCTTCCGCGTGGAGACTCGCATACGCAGTATAGAACAAGTCATTTAATAACAATCGCAAAAGTTAAGGATATACAACTTCAGAAGTAACAGTATTGATTGTGGTTTAAGGATAATTAAATATAAGTTCACTTCATCTTGATAAACTGCAGCCCTAATTCACTGATCTGCAGTTCAGTGCAACATTACAATAAGATTTGAAGCTGTGATATTAAATAAAATAATGAACTATAGCATAGAGGAAAACAGATGTGAATTCAATCAGTTTTCAATGATTCCTTCCTGACTCTCCAACGTGGATGGTCCCGCCCCCAATGACCAGCACGTGAGTGTCAGTGAATTATCGTTCAGTGACGAACGATGATTTAGTTAGACCCTTGGTTCTCTTTGTAGTTCGTTCACTCGGTATATGTGATTTTGTGAGTCGTTGTCAAGCACCTGCAGCAGCACCCGCTGAACTGTGACACAGCGAGTGATCCAGCTCGGGCAGGTAGTGAAAAGAAGAGTTGTTTTGAAGCAAGAAACATATTTGTTGATGTTTGTGCAAATGCAGACTTAGATTTAGACTTTCTTTTATTGTCATTCAAATTTTAACTTTAAAGTACAGATAAGAACTACATTTTGTTGCATTAGCTCATTGTCGTGCAGGATAAAAGAGCAATAAGGTGCAGATATAAATAAATAGATTACTGTACAGATAAATATATTGCACTTTTGCATAAACATCCACGTTTATGGATGTATGTTATACTGTCTTTATATTCCAGCCTTCTTCTTGGTAGGCTCAAAGACAGCTTTTGACTTCTCGCCGGGAACTCATTTCAACACAAAGTATTGTGATAACTTGGATACAATTATTCTAACACACATCACTGGTGCTAAACTTTAAAATATGCAATAAAATAAACAATGGTTTATCTGATTGATAATCTACACTGTTAACTTCTTTATTAAGAGCCAGTAGTCTTTCCTCCCCTCTCTCTCCGTATGATCAATTAGTCAAATGAAGGAGGATCCATCTCCATAAGCAATAATGCTGACACGTTGCTTGTTCCTCACTTTATCTGCATGCTTGAACACTCATTGCTTGACTGACATAAATTGTATCTGTATATAGTACCAGTCTTGGACAAATGCCCAACATTAGCACACAATCAATAGAAAGCAGGCAAGTCTATACTCAGTGGACTGCCAATTTCTGCTCTAAGCCTTAATAGGCATGAGTTATTGACATGTGGCTTACAGTAATTAGGCACTCCATACAGTAATTGATTCAGAACTTCTTCCCAGTGAGGATGTTAGCATTTTAGAGTTTTGGGCAACAATCTTCTCTTCAGTATTGAGGTATTTAGCAAATGTATATAACATGCATATTTTACAAAAGACATATAGATGAATAGTACTTTATTGATTCCTTCAGGAGAGTTCCCTTGGAAAATTACAATTCCAGCAGCAGTGTACAGAATTGAGATCGAATTTAAAAAGTAAAAAGTAAACAACATGGAAATAAAATAGAAAATATAACAATAAGATTAAAAATAAAAAGCAACATTAAGAATAAAAATATAACAGTAAAAATAAGAATATAACAAGAGAAACTTTGCAGTAGTGACCATGTTATGAAAATGTTTTTTGTTGCAGTTTATTTCAGTATTGTTATTGTTTTGGATCCCCTGTCATCCTAGTATCCACCCTCCCCCCAGAGAGGAGTTGTACAGTCTGAAGGCGTGTGGGACAAAGGAGTTTTTTAGTCTAGTAGTCCTGCACTTGGGTTGAAGCAGTCTAGCACTGAACAGGCTCCTCTGGCTACTGAAAACGGTATGCAGAGGGTGACTGGCATCATCCATGGTGCTCAGTGGTTTTTCCACAGTCCTCTTCTCTGCCACCGTCACCAGTGAGTCCAGTTTTATTCCGATTGTAGAGCCGGCCCGTCTGATCAGTTTCTCCAGTCTGGAGCTGTCTTTCTTAGATGTACTGTCCCCCCCAGCACACTACGATGTAGTACAGAACACTGGCAACCACAGACTGGTAGTACATCCACAAGAGTTTTTTTTACAAATGTTGAAGGAGGGCAGCCTCGGGACACAGGACTCAGCACAGCTTCATAACATTTGCATCTTCCTTTTCATGCTGAAATAGATTTGCCATGTGTAGGGCTGCAAAGGTGAATCGATTAAATCAATTAAAAAAAAGCTTTGATTAGTGTCACACGCTTTGAGTCACTGGAAAAAATATAATCAATTATTATTATTGTTATTAATAATGATTTATTATATTTTTTTTCCAGTGACTCAAAGCGTGTGACACTGATTGTTATTGGCAGCACAGTGGAAGAGGGGTTAGTGCATCTGCCTCACAATACGAAGGTCCCGAGTAGTCCTGAGTTCAATCCCGGGCTCGGGATCTTTCTGTGTGGGGTTTGCATGTTCTCCCCGTGACTGCGTGGGTTCCCTCCGGGTACTCCGGCTTCCTCCCACCTCCAAAGACATGCACCTGGGGATAGGTTGATTGGCAACACTAAATTGTCCCTAGTGTGTGAATGTGAGTGTGAATGTTGTCTGTCTATCTGTGTTGGCCCTGCGATGAGGTGGCGACTTGTCCAGGGTGTACACCGCCTTCCGCCCGATTGTAGCTGAGATAGGCTCCAGCGCCCCCCGCAACCCCGAAGGGAATAAGCGGTAGAAAATGGATGGATGGATGGATTATTGTTATTATTAGCAGTGATGTGAGATGTCAAACAGCAGGTAATTTTTTAATGTTATTATTGCAAAAGCATTAAAAGTGCAATCTTAGTTGTTGATAATGTTCATTTGTCAGAAAATAATAAAAGTGTGGCAAGCAGAAAAAAATTTGTTTATTCACTCTATTTTCAGAAAAATTCCGAAACCGATTACTCGATTAAAGGGGAACATTATCACAATTTCAGAAGGGTTAAAACCATTAAAAATCAGTTCCCAGTGGCTTATTATATTTTTCGAATTTTTTTTAAAAATTTTACCCATCACGCAATATCCCTAAAAAAAGCTTCAAAGTGCCTGATTTTAACCACCCGTCCATTTTCCTGTGACGTAACATAGTGAAGCCAACACAAACAAACATGGCGTAAAGAACAGCAAGCTATAGCGACATTAGCTCGGATTCAGACTCGGATTTCAGCGGCTTATGCGATTCAACAGATTACAAATGTATTGAAACGGATGGTTGTAGTGTGGAGGCAGGTAGCGAAAACGAAATTGAAGAAGAAACTGAAGCTATTGAGTCATATCGGTTTGAACCGTATGCAAGCGAAACCGACGAAAACGACACGACAGCCAGCGACACGGGAGAAAGCGAGGACGAATTCGGCGATCGCCTTCTAACCAACGACTGGTATGTGTTTGTTTGGCATTAAAGGAAACTAACAACTATGAACTAGGTTTACAGCATATGAAATACATTTGGCAACAACATGCACTTTGAGAGTGCAGACAGCCCAGTTTTCATCAATTAATATATTCTGGAGACATACCCTCATGTCAGCAGGCCAGGGAAGCTAGGGTCGATATTCTTCTCTTGATCATCTTCGGGACGGTGTGAGCCAAGACATCCAGGGGGTTTAGCTCGCTCGTCTGTGGGAACAAACTGCCGCCATCCCTTGCCATGCTAGCGAGGTCCTTTGTCCCTGAATTGCTCACACACTCCGGCAGATTCAATGGGGGTCTGGCGGCAGATTTCTTTGACTTTATCGTTGGAAATGCATCTGCTTTGAGTGTCGCAGGATATCCACACTAGAGATGCGCGGTTTGCGGGCACAACCGCAGAGTCCGCGGATTATCCGCGGATCGGGCGGATGAAATTAAAAAAAATAAGATTTTATCCGCGCGCGGGTCGGGTCGGGCGGATTAAATAGATTTTTTTTTTTTTTTTTTTTTTTTTTGCGGGTGGCAGTTAAACCAATTCGGAAATATATATACATAGTTAAATGTTGTTACCCACATACGAAAAACGAGCAGGCACCTGCTGCATATGCCACAACAGAAGAAAAAAAAAGAAAAGAGATGGACACTTTTACGAAGCGGAGAAGGGACGCCTCGCCGGGGTCCGGGACCGAGGCCCCTTCCCCCGAGAGGGCCCCACCGGGAGCCGTAGCTGAGGCGATCCGCGAGAAGGGCCCGACGCACGTCCAGGGTCACTACTGCGCCCACCGCACCGACACCCCGCCTCGTCCGCCTTCGCCGCGGCCGGCGTCACGCGCAGCAGGTAAGCAGCTTACCTGCCCGCCACCCCCGTGGCCGGGGGCTCGTAACATGGGTCACTCCGCGCGCTCCGCCCGCGCAGCTTACCTGCCCGCCACCCCTGTTGCCGGGGGCGCGTAACAGGGGTCACTCCGCGCGCAGTGCGCTCACGAAAGGGGTGGGGCTCACCCTGGTTTATATAGAGAGCAGGACGGTGGCCATGGAAGTTGGAACCCGCTAAGGAGTGTGTAACAACCCACCTGCCGAATCAACTAGCCCTGAAAATGGATGGCGCTGGAGCGTGGGCCCATACCTGGCCGTCGCCGGCAGCGAGACGCGCTTGGAGGTGCGCTCAGCGCGGCTCCCATATGATTGCGCACTGGTGTGCGTCTGGGTCGTGACAGCGTGGCACGCGAAAGTCTGTGCTGCATTGGATCAGTCTCCTTTCTTTAACAGGCAAAAGCTTTATAACCTCACCATACCTGCCAACTTTTGAAATCAGAAAAACCTAGTAGCCAGGGTCCAAGGGCCGCAGGCCCCGGTAGGTCCAGGACAAAGTCCTGGTGGAGGGTTCAGGGCTTCGCCCCCCGACGCAAAATGATTATTAGCATTCAGACAGGTTAAAATGTTGCTAAAACCATCACTTTTCTATCAGTCACAGTGACTTTTCAAAACAAAAATATTACAGCAAAAATCATATGGGTTGATTGGCATGTTTATTCTGTAAGCTAACTTCAATAGTTTGAAATTATTTTGACAGTTAATGCCAGTTATCCTGTCAACCTTTCACAAGACTTCAATTTGTTAATTGAAAGTATAAACAGTATAAACACTTTTTACAGTAAACAAATGGTAAAACAGTACTAAACAATTCCATAAAAAAAAAAATTGGTGTCATTATTAACTTTCTGTCCAAGCTTGTATAATCTACTGCCTTGTTCAATTGTAAAAAATATTCTGTGCCTAAAATTCACATTTCTATCACAATTATCATACTGTAAACATGGTAAGCTAACTTCATTAAAATTAATAGTCCTGTCAATAGCATGGAATTACAATTCAAATGTAGTTTTTTTTGTAAGCCTTTCAAAAGAATTCAAAATATGAAAAATTAATGAAAATTAATTTAAGCCATCAGACACTTGAAAAGTGGCACATCACATCTCTAATGTAATCATTTGAACTTTTCAACAGAAATAGCACTGCAAAAATATTAAGGACATACTTCTGTATTTTGGTAGTTATGCTGTCAACATTTAACAAGATTTCTTCAACTTGGACTTGAAAGCATAAATAGTATAAACACTTTTAACAGTATGTCGTGCTGTGAAATACAGCCGACAGGATTGCGCACCAAACATGAAGCAAGGCCAAAGTGCATGCATGGTGCAGGAGAACAAAGGACTTCTTTCATTTAAGGTTTGTGATAAACCATCAAACTCATTCGTTAAAAGGACTCTATAGTAATATAAAGCAAATTTTTCTGGACATTATTATGCAAGAAAAGTTTATTTTTGGGACCGCGATCACCGCGTAATGATTTTTAAAGGTTGCATTACAAACATTTAACTGTCCCATGTGATCAGCCAGTGCGATTGGAAATCCATGCTCAATTATTGCCTCCGTAAATAAAACTTCGGGCGGGTGCGGGCGGATGGCGGGCGGGTGCAGTTCTGATCAAACGTTACATCGGGTGGATGGCGGATGGTTGACGACTTTCTGACGCGGTTGCGGATGAAATAAATTGCCTATCCGCGCATCTCTAATCCACACATTCTTGCCATCTCTGTCGTAGCATAGCTTTCCTCGGTAAAGTGTGCGGAACAAACGTCCAATTTCTTGCCACTTTCACATCTTTGGGCCACTGGTGCAACTTGAATCCGTCCCTGTTCGTGTTGTTACACCCTCCGACAACACACCGACGAGGCATGATGTCTCCAAGGTACGGAAAACAGTCGAAAAAATGGAAAATAACAGAGCTGATTTGACTCGGTGTTTGAGAAAATGGCGGATTGCTTCCCGATGCGACGTCACATTGTGACGTCATCGCTCCGAGAGTGAATATTAGAAAGGCGTTTATTTCGCCAAAATTCACCCATTTAGAGTTCGGAAATCGGTTAAAAAAATATATGGTCTTTTTTCTGCAACATCAAGGTATATATTGACGCTTACATAGGTCTGGTGATAATGGTCCCCTTTAATAGAACAAAATAATCAATAGCTGCAGCATGTGACAAAAGTACACGTTTCTCATTACTGAAGGCATACACAAAGGGTAGTTCAGCAATTTTTGTCTTCTAATAAAATCAATGAATATAAGTAATAAATGATAAATGGGTTGTACTTGTATAGCGCTTTTCTACCTTCAAGGTACTCAAAGCGCTTTGACACTACTTCCACATTTACCCATTCACACACACATTCACACACTGATGGAGGGAGCTGCCATGCAAGGCGCTAACCAGCACCCATCAGGAGCAAGGGTGAAGTGTCTTGCTCAGGACACAACGGACATGACGAGGTTGGTACTAGGTGGGGATTGAACCAGGGACCCTCGGGTCGCGCACAGCCATTCTTCCACTGCGCCACGCCGTCCCTAGACGTTAGACAATGTATCACACACAGTAACGTAACGTTAGTCAATGCATCACACACAGTAACGTAATGTTAGTCAATGTATCACACACAGTAACTTAACGTTAGTCAATGTATCACACACAGTAACATTACGTTAGTCAATGTATCACACACAGTAACATTACGTTAGTCAATGTATCACACACAGTAACATAACGTTAGACGGTGGTCAGCAGCACCGCGTATTTTAGCCACCAACAAAAAGACAAACATAGTCAAATAAAGGTCAGTTAAAATGTATACTATATTAAGAATATGTGTACATATTGCATAGGGTCCTGACATCTAAAAAGTACAACTCTGTTCATTGTTATGTTCATATATTTGTTATGTTTTTCATGTGTACGCACACATAAACACACATACAGTATGAGATGAGATCAATGAGACAAGGTAAGAACAGGATAGAAACTGCTGTGGAACTAGTTACAATGCAATATGCCATGGAAATACAATGTTAACACTTTTGTGCAAATAAGTACAGTTGCACTTGTTTTTTTCAAATGTGTTTATTCTGTAAAGGAATGAGTTACATGTTTAAAATGACTAGTTAATAGTGCTATTTTGAAGTGCAATGTCAGCACTATCTTTTTCCCTGCAATTTCAAATGCACTTGTTTTAATAAATAAATACAGCGTTTTAAAAGCATACACAATCTGTGTAAATATATTAGTCTGTGGTTAAACGACTTGAAAGGACTCGAAACTCAAAATGCAGGACTTGGGACTTGACTTGAGACTTTCCAGTCTTGACTTTGGACTTGACTCGGACTTGCCCTGTCTTGACTCGGGACTTGACTCGGACTTGAGGGCAAAGACTTGAGACTTACTTGTGACTTGCAAAGCAATGACTTGGTCCCACCTCTGGTATCCAGTGTGATGGCTGCAGGATTAGGTCTCTGCTTTTTTGCAGATGATGTGGTCCTGCTGGCTTCGTCTGGCCAGAAGCACTAGCTCTCACTAGATCTATTCGCAGCTGAGCATGATGCGACTGGCATGAAAATCGGCACTTTTAAGTTTTCACCCGGAAAAGGGTGGAGAGATCCTGCCCCAGGTGGAGGAGTTCAAGTACCTCTGGGTCTTGTTTTCAAGTGATGGTAGAGTGCATCGTAAGATCGACAGGTGGATTGGTGCAGCATCTGCAGTGATGCGGACCCTGTATCGATCTGTTGTAGTGAAGAAGAAGCTGAGCCGTTTACTGGGCGTGCTACGTCCTCACCTATGGTCATGAGCTCTGGGTTATGACAGAAAGGACAAGATCATGGTTAAACGTGGCAGAAAATAGTTTCCTCCGCTGGGGGGTGAGGGTCTCCCTTAGAGATAGGGTGAGAAGCCCTGACATTCAGGAGTAGTTCAGAGTAAAGCCACTGCTCCTCCACATGGAGAAGAGCCAGATGAGATGGTTTGGGCATCTGGTCAGAATACCCCCAGAACACCTCCCTGGGTGTTTAGGGCACGTCTGACCAGTAGGAGGCCACGGGGAAGACCTGGAACATTTTCAAGAGACTATGTCTCCCAGCTGGCAGGGAAGATGTGGATGAAGTAGCTGGGGAAAGGGAAGTCTGAGCTTCTCTGCTTAGGTTGCTTCCCCCACGACCCGAACTCGGATAAGCGGAAGAAGATGAATGGATGATGAATGGATGGATGATCGAGACAGTTAATGAGTTTCACTTATTAATACATCAACACAGTCAATGTATATTTGTGTATACTGATTATCTCAAATGATCCTAACAAATAATTCCATTTATGTGAGAGCAAGGTCAAAGTATGTACTGTATGTTGGAACAGGATGTATATTTTAAAGTATAAACAGGGCACCAAATAATAGTACATAATTGTTTTTGTTCACCATGTACTTTGGTCTCTCACAAATGTTTAGGCAAATGTTTGAAAGTCATGGTGAGAGATGTTCCTCTGAGAAAGTAGAAAATTAACTCTCGTGAAGATGTGATTTTTTCCCAATTGTGCATTAATATGTATATTCCTGTGTGTATAGTACCGTATTTTCCGGACATAGCCGCTCGTTGTTTCCATTTTGAACTCTGCGGCTTATAAAGGTATGGATTTTTCTTCTCTATAACGACCATGATGTTTACATTTTACATATTACACCGACAGAGACACTGAAAAGGTGTGTTATTGTTTGTGCAATGGCGCCATCTTTTGGACGAGTTTGCTCACTGCAGGTGCTGCGCGTTGATAATGTGTTTCCTGTTCCCTGCCTTAAACCGGATGTGTAACCGTCTATGGTGTTTCTGCTTGAAATAATTCTTCTTTTACCATACAACTAAAACTCTTCATACTTACTAACCCGTCCTATGTGTTATGTCTGTAGGAGTGTATTCATGCACAGTTGTACGTGCTATCATAATGTAATAAAGGTAGCAATGTTGGCATTACCTAAAATGTGAACACGTTTACAAGTGTCTGTGTTAGTGTTATTTACTTACAATAGCGTTCTTTAGAATTGTTTTAGTTTTGTAAATTCACCAAAACGCCACCGTGGAGTTATTGCAGTGGTTCTTAACCTGGATTCGATCGAACCCTAGGGGTTCGATGAGTCGGGCTCAGGGGTTCGGCGGAGGTCAAAACACACCCGACTCATCGCGTGAATAAAAACTTCTCCCTATCGGTGTATTGCGGATATGGGAACAGCAGAAGTCTGACTGATTTGCAGGTGTGTAATTTGTTGTGAGTTTATGCACTGTGTTGATTTTGTTGTTTGAACAAGGTGATGTTCATGCACGGTTCATTTTGTGCACCAGTAAAAAAACATGGTAACACTTTAGTATGGGGAACATATTCAACATTAATTAGTTGCTTATTAACATGCAAATTAGTAACATATTGGCTCTTAACTAGTCATTATTAAGTACTTATTAATGCCTTATTCGGCATGGCATTATTATAACCCTAACCTTCTAACCCTGGCCCTAACCCTCCAACCCTAACCAAATAACTCTAAATTAAGTCTTTGTTACTTAGAATATGTTCCCCTAGTGTCCAAAAATCTCTAAATTAAGTATTTGTTACTTAGAATATGTTCCCCATACTAAAGTGTTAGCAAAAACATATAACTTTGTCTTGAATTTGAAAAAAAACCATCATTTTATTTTTCACAAAAGAAGGGTTTGGTGAATGCACATATGAAACTGGTGGGGTTCGGTACCTCCAACAAGGTTAAGAACCACTGAGTTATTGAGTCTATTTAGCTAGCCACGAGCTTTCGCAGCTAGTTTGAATTAAACAATTTTAGGGTGTGATTACGATGAACATTATTTGCACCGTTCAGAGCATATTTTGGGCATTTTCTGGACCTTGGAAATAAAAGTGTATCAAATACTTTGTCAGTACTGTATTTGGAAACTACGAAAAATAATCGCTATGAAGTGAAAGCAGTAGAAATAATTTGCAGTCTTTTGAAGGAAGGGTTTAAAATTAAAACAGCAGGGCAGAGTTGACGTAGGAGCTTGCAGACATTTCCTTCAGGCATGTAGCTACTTTGAAGGCTTTCCAAATTATGCAACCCGATTATCTAAATCATGCAAATCGTTTGCAAATGGCCACCCTCGACATTTGGCCCTTTCAGCCACATTTACCCAGATAGATTGTTTATATGGGAGAGCATAGTCACTTGATGGCAGTTATCAAGCAGGGATATACAGAAGCACAATGGGAAACATTAAGTAGTGGGGGGATAAACATGTTTTTGTCCTCACTGTCCTTTTAGTGCTATTCAGGTGTTCTCGTTCATATACTACAGTACCTGCATAATTGCCTTTCCCCTCCACTAGCCGCGAGGGAAGTGCAGCTCTTACAATGTAACCGTGGTAATACTGATTGATGGAGTCGATACTTGTGCAGTTCCAGACCATTGAGCAACGCTGCACACAGACGTGTCACATTTCAGGGAACAAATTAGAATGGCCTGCATCATGATTAATCCCCGATGGGGAAATGGAAATATTGTGAATACCTGTGAACTCACAGAAGACATCAGGCAATACCAGACGGGGGGAGTTTTTTTTTGGTTTGAATTGTTTCGCAGAACATCCACAAAGAGAGGACATAAAAGAGGTAGATTTGTGATATATACCATGTCACAATGTGAAAGAGACAACATTTTAAATGAGCCGGAAATCCTTTGAAATATTTACTAGTGATTAATAAGAGGAAATGATGGTATTCTCAGTGCTTTATGGTGTATTACTCTTCCAAGTATTATATTGGATTACAGCCAATTAATTGACTGTCATGGCTGACTTTTATGATTAACAGTACAATAAAAACACAGCTATGAACCCTATTAACCTCCAGTAGTACACATAAAATAAATGGAAGGCAGCATATAATCATCAACTGCTTCATGGACGCATATTTCAGCCATACTGATCTTTGGATCAGTATGGCTGAGGTAGCCTCTCTAACTGTTACCGGTAGGGCATTCCAGAGTACTGGAGCCCGAATAGAAAACATTCTATAGCTCGCAGACCTTTTTTGGGCTATGGGAGTCATTAATAAATATAGATTTAAATGAAATATATTTAATAATGATTCATACAAATAATCCAAATTAATGATTAATCTGATGTAAAAGAAATATTAGTTTGACAGCACTTTCATTTAATTTGTTTATACTACTGTCTTACATTTAAAGGGTGGTTGACTTTAGCTGTGTCCCAATTCAGGGTCTGCATCCTTCGAAGGGTGAATTTGAAGGCCCAAGTCTTTCCATCATGGCCTCCCATATCCCAAGATGCGTGCGCGCCCGTGTTCAACCCTGATCTTTTTGACGATGGCGGCAAATACAAGCAGCGGCGCCGGCAGCAAATATACTTTCAAATGTAAGAATCCTCCGCAGGCTAGACTGTCCCAAATAAGAACGGGTGACGCATCCTTCGGAGGCTGCGTAGGCCGGGTCCTCCGAAGGATGCAGACCCTGAATTGGGACATAGCTTTTTACTTGTTTTTACACTCCTGTGACAGTTAATGCAACCATACTTGCCAACCCTCCCGGATTTTTCGGGAGACTCCCGAAATTCAGCGCCTCTCCCGAAAATCTCCCGGGACAAATTTTCTCCCGAAAATCTCACAAAATTCAGGCAGAGCTGGAGGCCACGCCCCCTCCAACTCCATGCGGACCTGAGTGACGGGTCGACAGCCTGTTTTCACGTCCGCTTTCCCACAATATAAACAGCGTGCCTGCCCAATCACGTTATAACTGTAGAATGATCGAGGGCGAGTTCTTGATTTCTTATGTGGGTTTATTGTTAGGCAGTTTCATTAACGTCCTCCCAGCGCGGTAACAACACGCAACAACAGCAGTCACGTTTTCGTCTACCGTAAAGCAGTTTGTCTGCCGTAAACAGCAATGTTGTGACACTCTTAAACAGGACAATACTGCCATCTACTGTACATGCATATGTGACAATAACATCTACGGCTTTTAGAGAGTGCACTGCACAACTGCGCACACAACAAGGAGACAAAGCAGAAGAACGAGGAAGATACAGCCATGGCGACGCCGACGACGAGAAATACGCTTGTAAGTTCCAAGCCGCAGCTGCGATTGGACCTGGATAGCCCCCGGGAAGTTCATTGCCAAGTGCTTGGCAATGAAGATCTTCCTCAGGAAGCAAAGATTGACCGATTTTGGGCCATGCTAGATGGAAGATTCCAGACTCTAGTTCATTTGATGAAAGCACTTTTGTGCGTGCCACACAGCAATGCATCATCAGAGAGGGTGTTCAGCCTGGTTAGAAAAATAGTGACAGAGAATAGAACAAGGATGGACAATTCAACCCTTAACTCAACAATGAGTAGATGAGTGTTATGTGTGTGTATATGTGTAAATAAATTAACACTACAATTCAAGTATTTCTCTTATTTATATATAAATATATATATATATATATATATATATATATATATATATATATATATATATATATATATATATATATATATATATATATATATATATATATATATAGCTAGAATTCACTGAAAGTCAAGTATTTCTTATATATATATATATATGAAATACTTGACTTGGTGAATTCTAGCTGTAAATATACTCCTCCCCTATTAACCACACCCCCAACCACGCCCCCGCCCCACCCACGACCATGGCCCCACCCACCAAAATCGGAGGTCTCAAGGTTGTCAAGTATGAATGCAACTCATATTCCCGTTACCCCTTTGTCATTGGCAGTCATGTGACTCCCTCGAGATGCTGTTGCTGACCGATAGTGTAAATAATGTAAATAACTGGGGAATTAATTTAAATGTAAAGATAACAGTAACCCAGGATCCCATAGCAAGGACATATGAGTAGTTTGGTTGAATGGATCAATCAATCATTAATTGAAGTTTATTTATAAAGCCCTAAATCACAAGTGTCTCAAAAGGCTGCACAAGCCACAACGACATCCTCGGCTCAGATCCCACATTAGGGCAAGAAAAAACTCAACCCAATAGGATACAATGAGAAACCTTGGGGGAGTCCTTAATTGAGGTCTGCCACAAAACGTCAAAAAAAGTTGTCACGGTACCGATATATTTTGAGGGAATCTGCGCAAAAGCTATTTCTTCTATGGTTGTGTAAGTTGATGATGATGGTGATGTGTTACTCCCTAACTAATAGTTTGGATTAAACAGCTGTCTGAATATTGTGCCTCTCAGAATTAGTCAATCACAGAAATTGTTCTGTGAGGCAAATGGGGACAGTGCAAATAAGCTTGGATACACTTACAGGGAAAGTCAAAGCAAAAATCGATAACTAAACAGACCCTCGAGCTGTCAGTCTTTCTTTATACGCTCGGTGCGATACGGCTGATGTTGTACATATTGCTGACATCAGTAGCCAATGAGTGAAGAGAAATGCCCAATCATGCCTTGACACATGAATAATACCAATAACCACTATGGAACTATTTGAGTTAAAAAAAGGAACTGTTCTCAACACGTGCACACACGAAGGGTTAAATATCATGGCTCATGTATTGCAATTAATTTATATATATTTCTGGCATTGGAGCTGACAGCTCCTTGAAAGCAACCACGCATCAAATACTTGCCCTGGGAAGTCAGCGTAGGTACGATCAATTTAGACGCAAAAGATTGTGTGTGTGTGTGTGTGTGTGTGTGTGTGTTTGTTTATGTCATCACAAACATTTCCCTCTGCAGCTGCAAGGAGCACTATGAGCTCATTAAATCAGGAGCTTTAATGATCTCAGCCGTCACCTGATGCAGTCAGACTGACTGGATACTTGCCGGAGGTCTCCGAAAGGTCAGGTGAAAAGTCACAAAAGGAAAACAAGACGGAGTGTGATCTGCTAATAAACATTTTCAGCAAGTCCATATTCAGGCCTGCAGTTGTACCACCTGCAGGGATCAGTGACCATGCCAAGGTTAAGCTTCCTGTGGGAATGATGGATGGGCGGAAGGCCAAACCTCCGCACAGAGTATTTTATTCATGATAACAACATCTTGGCCATAGAGTAAATAAATTACAGTGTGAGGTAGAGATCTGCATGAGAGACAGTGCAGGGACTGTTGAGCTTTCAGGCTGCACAGGCGTGAGTAATGCAGGTGAACATGCCACCAGTTTGTGGGTCAGCAAACCAGGTCATACACATTCATAACAATACTATACACAAGCACAGCGTGTATTCAAACTAGAGTTGTCCCGATACCAATATTTAAAATGTATTTCCGTACTTTTCGGTACTTTTTTAAATAAAGGGGACCACAACAAATTTCATTATTGGCTTTATTTTAACAAGTACATTAAACATATGTTTCTTATTGCAAGTTTGTCCTTAAATAAAATAGTAAACATACAAGACAACTTGTCTTTTAGTGGTAAGTAAACAAACAAAGGCTCCTAATTTAGTTGCTGACATATGCAGTAACATATTGTGTCATTTTCCATTCTATTATTTTGTCAAAATTATTAAGGACAAGTGGTTATTTATTAATCTACTTCTTCATTTACTGTTAATATCTGCTTACTTTCTCTTTTAACATGTTCTATCTACACTTATGTTAAAATGTAATAATCACTTATTTTTCTCTTGTTTGATACTTTACATTAGTTTTGGATGATACCACAAATTTGGGTATCAATCCGATACCAAGTAGTTACAGGATCATACATTGGTCATATTCAAAGTCCTAATGTGTCCAGGGACATATTTCCTGAGTTTATAAACATAATATAAAAAACGAAAGAAGATGTTGTTATGCTAAAAAATATCGACTAGATACGCTCTTGTACTTGGTATCATTACAGTGGAAGTTAGGCGTATATCCACCAATGGTGTTTGTTTATATTGGAGCGTCCTGGAAGAGTTGGTGCTGCAGGGAATTCTGGGAATTTGTTCTGTCGTGTTTATGTTGTGTTGTGGTGCAAATATTTTCCCAAAATGTCATTGTTGTTTAGTATAGTTTCACTATATGGCACATGTTTATGACAGTGTTGGTGTTGTTCATACAGCCACCCTTAGCGTGACATGTATGGCTGTTGACTAAGCATGCACTTCATTCACTTTTGTGTAGTGTGTTCAAAGTCAAAATGATCGTCTTAATGGTTCATGATCAGGCATAATGCAGTATTATTTTTACTTTGTCAATTATAAACCATTTTTAACATGTCCATTGTCATGATTCTGGTGTGTAGTGAAGCATTTAGAGCTATCACTTGTCCTACAGGGATGATATTTGAAATACATATACTTGATATGTCTCCATGGCGACAAAGACTAGTGATTTTGAAGTAGTTACAACACTGCTGACTGCGGACAGACACTAACCTCTCGCTAGCCATGTCGTAAAGCATCTCTTCCTGAGGGCGTTTCAGTGTTATAACTTCACCTTTATCTTTAGTTATTAAGCCAAAATTCATCTGTTCTCCCTTTTCTATCTTGCAAGTACTCCATGATTGTGCATTGGCGATGGCGAACATGCTCGTCTGCATGAAACGACATGACGACATGGGGGACCGGTACTTTTTAGAGACGGTATAGTACCGAATATGATTCATTAGTATACCGTACAACCCTAATTCAAACATACCTAAATGTTTACTGGTTTTTTTGCAGATCTGATTGTTTCAAGTGCACAAATTTACTGAATTAATTGGATAGCATACAGTGGAACCTGAATTTACGACCCCCTCATTGTACAAATTTTTCGATTTACAAACAGACCGACTAAAAATTAACTTTGTTGTACGAATCTTGTCTTCACGTACATACCTTTTTACAGCTACTGTGTGCCTGCAGCACAACCATTTTGTGCCTGGCAGCCATCCATTGTGGGCGGGCTGATTAATCTCAGGCGCTCACTGCTCGTTAAGTTAGCATAGTGCTGCTGTTAGCTACTGTGCTATTTTGTGTACTTTTTAAAGGGGTTATAAAATGATTTTTTTCTAAATTTAAAAACATTTTACGTAAATTCCGGACTATGAGTCAACGCTTTGAAATATAAAACAACGCTGCTAATTTATGGATTTTTCTCCGCTAATGTCCATAATATTTTATGTTCAACAAAGAGTTTTCATAAAACACAAGCAAAGACAATGAAAAAGTGTGTTATTGTTTGTGCTTTGGTGCCATCTTTTGGATGAGTTTGCTCACTGCAAGTGCTGCGGGGTGAACGTCTAGTATTTATTTCTCCTTCGTGCTTTAAACCAGAAGTCAATTTGCCGTTCTGTCTTCGAGTCGTCCATTGCGTTCTACTTGTATGGATTCTTAATTAATCACTTTACGCAAATTTTGTAAGTTTTACAATTTAACTAAAACAATTCATACTCACTAAACCGTCCTATGTATGATGTCTGTAGGGGTGTTTTCATGCATATTTACACGTGCTATCATAATATAATCAAGCTAACGTTGTTAGCATTAGCTAATATGCTGACACGTTTACCGGTACCGGTACCAAAATATTGGTATCGGGACAGCACTAACGACAACTGAATAAAAATGGTGATCTTTTCTGGTAAACCTCTACTGCTTGGTACTCAGCATCAAGGGTTGGAATTGGGGGTTAAATCAACATAAATGATTCCCGGGCACACTGCTCACTGCTCCCCTCACCTCCCAGGGGGTGATCTTTCTTTCTGTCCTGCCTCTGGTGAGGGCGGTCACATTTTTTTCCGCTCCCTTCTTCTCCCAGCTTGCTCTCTTTGTTTTGTCTTGTCTGAACTTATTTTGAAGCCTATTTCTTTGCTCTGTCCTCCAAATCTAAATATTAGACATGGATATGATCAGCTGGACTCTCGACGCAATTGACAAAATATTTTCGACGAGGAAAAGAGGTTCGGGGGAGCCTGGCTGCCCTGATGGAACCATTGCTGCGGGGTACGTGAGAGATTCCTGGGATAAATGGAGAATCATGTGCCTCTCAGTCCTTTCCATCGAGGACGTGGAAGACATCTACCGATTTGGAACCGTGATCGCTGGGCACCTGTTGATTGGGCTGGGCATTGCTCTGGTGTATCATCAAATTCGTAAGACGATGGCAGCCACTCAAGGAGCCCAAAGGCTGTTCGTCGCAATGGAAGGTTTGGGCCGGGCTGTGGGATCACAGTCTGGGGCGATTTCTGAACTGAATCGCAAGATGGATCACATCATGGAGAAGCTTGCTGAAAAGGAAACATTGGATATGAGAGCAGTCAGCATGGACGAATAGAACAGACAAGTCATTGTATTGTAAACAAACATCCTAATCTTCGATTTGACTCCCTCGAATGGCCTTGACGCTGTGAACAACAGGAACCGGCTGTTCTGAAAACACCCCCGAGGACACCTCAATGATGGACGCTTTTGACCTCCCTCCCTCCTCAACGATACCTGGAGTCGAACTTTTGCTTGCATGCAAAACGGCCCCAGTCTATGAACATTACATCATCACACCCAAGACAATGGGCACATACACACACAACCCCCATCCCCCACCCCACACCTTCACCACCGCTTGTTTCCCCTCGGGGTGATGGACGGCTGGCAGCGCTTCATAGCAGCAGTCCCCCTCCAGGGCCCCAACTCTCCGCCCCTCTGTTGCGAGTTGTCGTGATTAAATGTAACGTGTTTATGTGTGCATTGCATGGAGGTTTTTTTCTCACTCCAGACTAGGCCCCCTTAGGAGCCAAGTCTAGATTGTATTTTTTTACTCATCTTCTTCCCCAGCATTTTACCTTTTTCTTATTTTTTACGGGGCGCCTTTGGCGACCCATCAGCGTTCCTGTTCTGTAACCCTGTACACTGTTTGTTTGTCTAATCTTGAACGGGTTTGTGCTGAAACATAGTTTTGTTGTACTTGTGCAATGACAATAAAGTCCTATCCTATCCTATCCTATCAAGGGTGATTGGTCAAATGCAGAGAATAATCTCCCCACACCTCGTGTGTGTGTGATCCGCGACCCCATTGGTGTTCCACGGAAGTAATACAAGTGGGTTGTGAAATTTTTGGTAGATTTTTTTAATATTTCCCCCACAATTAATTTTTTATTAATTATTTACTTAAACTTACCTAAACACTGTAGTGAACAGATAAATAGGCGATTAACAAGAAATTCGCACCAGAACCTGAGAAACCGACTCATTCCCGACGGAAGCAGTGTGCAATGAAAGTAAATATGAACTTCATAAAAAGCTCCAAGAAGATAATATGGTCACCAATCTTGTATTCCCTATTACCGTATTTTTCGGACTATAAGTCACAGTTTTTGTTCATAGTTTGGCCGGGCTCCAGAGCGACTTATATATGTTTTTTTCCTTCTTTATTATGCATTTTCGTCAGGTGCGACTTATACTCCAGTGTGACTTATACTCCGAAAAATACGGTACTTAACAATCGCGATCATGATCGTCATTAAATACGTAGAGTATTAATGTTCATTAAACAAATTGAGTGATCATTGACTCAGTGTTGTAACAAGATCTGGGAGGAGGAGAGGAGCTTATCTGTCCTGACTAACTTGGGACAATATTTTAAGAATGTAGAAACACCTGAAAGACAATAACAGCGGTTTAGACAGTACAATAGACGACTGTGATGCATACTTGCCAACCTTGAGACCTCCGATTCCGGGAGGTGGGGGGGGGGGGGGGGGGGCGTGGTTGGGGCGGGGACGTGGTCAAGAGGGGAGGAGTATATTTACAGCTAGAATTTACCAAGTCAAGTATTTCATATATATATATATATATATATATATATATATATATATATATATAAGAAATACTTGACTTTCAGTGAATTCTAGCTATATATATATATATATATATAAATATATATATATATATATAAATATATTTATTTTATTATATATATATAAATAAGAGAAATACTTGAATTTCAGTGTTCATTTACTTACACATATACACACACATAACACTCAACTACTCATTGTTGAGTTAAGGGTTGAATTGTCCATCCTTGTTCTATTCTCTGTCACTATTTTTCTAACCATGCTGAACACCCTCTCTGATGATGCATTCTCCTTCGTCTCCTTGTTGTGTGCGCAGTTGTGCACTGCACTCTCTAGAAGCTGTAGATGTTATTGTCATATATGCATGCACAGTAAATGGCAGTATTGTCCTGTTTAAAAGTGTCACAACATTGCTGTTTACGGCAGACGAACTGCTTTACGGTAGACGAAAACGTGACTGCTGTTGTTGTGTGTTGTTACCGCGCTGGGAGGACGTTAATGAAACTGCCTAACAATAAACCCACATAAGAAACCAAGAACTCGCCCTCGATCATTCTACAGTTATAACGTGATTGGGCAGGCACGCTGTTTATATTGTGGGAAAGCGGACGTGAAAACAGGCTGTCGACACGTCACTCAGGTCCGCCTGAATTCCGGAAGATTTTCGGGAGAAAATTTGTCCCGGGAGGTTTTCGGGAGAGGCGCTGAATTTCGGGAGTCTCCCGGAAAATCCGGGAGGGTTGGCAAGTATGCTGTGATGTGACGGTGAGAAAGACAAAGTTTAATGTAAATAAATAATTGTCTCCAAAAATAGCTCTTTATTTTTGTACTTAATATTTTTATCTGTGTATTCTTAAATGTCATTCATGTGTTCTATGTAGAGTGTGAGTGATTTAGGATTTATTGTATGTATATTTTAACTATAAGATCTGACTTAAAATATAACCTGACTTCTAGTATCGTCTCGTAACGCAACTCGTTCATAACCCGAGGACCACTTGAATTGCACCAAACAAGGTCCTTCAGAACCAGTTTAATTTAAAACAGTAGTAAGTAGGGGGTCACCGCTCCATCACTCCATCAGTTTGGGAGTCCTTGGCCTAGAAAACATTTAAGACCCTAAAAAAATATGTCCCGCAAAGTTTTGAACACTGGACTTCCAATGCGTGGCGTCAATATATTATGCAAGGTAAACAATCATAGGGTCTAACATACCCGTGAGCTTGATATAAACAATGGAAGTTACTATAAAGTAAGCAAATTCACGTTCAAAACAGTCCAGCGGCGTACCAGTGGATGACTGAGCGCCATGCTGTTGCTGTTAAGCTGTGTTTAGCTCATTTAATGGTTTTAGTTTGCCTGATCAGTGGCCTTGTGGTTAGAGTGTCCGCCCTGAGATCGGTAGGTCTTGAGTTCGAACCCTGGCCGAGTCATACCTGTCATGATCCGTTGTCCGTATCATATTTTGTTATGTTCTGTTAGTTTTGGACTCCCTCAGTTCCTGTTTGTGCACTTTTGGTCACTATGGGGATTAATTGGGTTCACCTGCCTCTGGTTAGTGGTCCCACGCTCAGCTGCAGTCAACCACTAATCAGAGAGCTATTTAGTCACCTTGCTCGCCACGCTCAGTCTGGCGACATTGTTTGCTTCATGCTCCTGTTACTTTTCTGTTTGTGGTGCTGTTTTGACTTTTCAAGATTAAATCATGTTCCTACCTACAAGTCCTGTCCGGAGTCGTCTGTTTGCATCCCGGGAGAACAAACCTCGCAAGTGCGCTGCAACCCCGCCGTGACAATACCAAAGACTATAAAATGGGACCCATTACCTCCCTGCTTGGCACTCAAGATTAAGGGTTGGAATTGGGGGTTAAATCATCAAAATGATTCCTGAGTGTGGCCACCGCTGCTGCTCACTGCTCCCTTCACCTCCCAGGGGGTGGAACAAGGGGACGGGTCAAATGCAGAGAGTAATTTCACCATACAAAGTGGGTGTGTGTGACTATCAGTGGTACTTGTTTGTGAACATGATTTGGATCTTCTGTGACTGGTATTGTGCATTTGAGTTGCATCTGTTCATGAGTAATGAGTGAATATGTAGAATCACGCTATAGCTGGACCTGTAAGTTTGTCCCTTTTTATCAACAGGTAGAGCATTTTATTGTTTTAATGTTTTACTTAACAGTAATGGTTCATTTCATTTTACCATTGTGTGACAGTTAATATTTGAGGAATGAGTGCACAGGGAACATTTGCAACACAACTTTTATCGCGTCCTCATTCATCATTAAAGTTGACGGCAGGAAGCACTTTAAGTCCACTTTATTCATAGTCTAACCGCATCAGAGTTATTTTTCCGCACCCTCATTCAATGTTCAGGGCAACACAGGTCCTTTTGAATACAGGATAGAAACAAATTAATATTTAAATGATGTTGTCGTGGCAGATATGCTGTTCAAGTAAGGGGAAACTTTACACATGAAACTGTGTTATCCCCAAAGGGACTCTCCTGCATTTACCGGTAACCGAAATCTGTCAAAGTACAAACCCCGTTTCCATATGATTTGGGAAATTGTGTTAGATGTAAATATAAACGGAATACAATGATTTGCAAATCATTTTCAACCCATATTCAGTTGAATATGCTACAAAGACAACATATTTGATGTTCAAACTGATAAACATTTTTTTTTTTTTGCAAATAATCATTAACTTTAGAATTTGATGGCAGCAACATGTGACAAAGAAGTTGGGAAAGGTGGCAATAAATACTGATAAAGTTGAGGAATGCTCATCAAACACTTATTTGGAACATCCCACAGGTGTGCAGGCTAATTGGGAACAGGTGGGTGCCATGATTGGGTATAAAAACAGCTTCCCAAAAAATGCTAAGTCTTTCACAAGAAAGGATGGGGCGAGGTACACCCCTTTGTCCACAACTGCGTGAGTAATTAGTCAAATAGTTTAAGAACAACGTTTCTCAAAGTGAAATTGCAAGAAATTTAGGGATTTTAACATCTACGGTCCATAATATCATCAAAAGGTTCAGAGAATCTGGAGAAATCACTCCACGTAAGCGACATGGCCGGAAACCAACATTGAATGACCGTGACCTTCGATGAAAAACCGACATCAATCTCTAAAGGATATCACCACATGGGCTTAGGAACACTTCAGAAAACCACTGTCACTAAATACAGTTCGTCGCTACATCTGTAAGTGCAAGTTAAAGCTCTACAATGCAAAGCAAAAGCCATTTATCAACAACATCCAGAAACGCCGCCGGCTTCTCTGGGCCCGAGATCATCTAAGATGGACTCATGCAAAGTGGGAAAGTGTTCTGTGGTCTGACGAGTCCACATTTCAAATTGTTTTTGGAAATATTCGACATCGTGTCATCCGGACCAAAGGGAAAGCGAATCATCCAGACTGTTATCGACGCAAAGGGGCCGAGAGGGCGAGGTTAAGGGGGGAGGAGTATATTTAATATTTATTGCGAGAATTCACTGAAATTCAAGTATTTCTTGTATATATATATATATATATATATATATATATATATATATATATATATATATATATATATATATAAAGTAAAGGAGTGTCATGTGTGTGTATATGTGTAAATAAATGAACACTGAAATTCAAGTATTTATTTTATATATATATACAAAAATACACATATATATAGCTAGAATTCACTGAAAGTCAAGTATTTATTTTTTATATATATATATATATATATATATATATATATTTTTTTTTTATATATATATATATATATATATATATATATATATATAAAAAATAAATACTTGACTTTCAGTGAATTCTAGCTATATATATGTGTATTTTAGTATATATATAAAATAAATACTTGAATTTCAGTGTTCATTTATTTACACATATACACACACATGACACTCTTTTACTCATTGTTGTATTTGAAAGTGCAATGCTTTGCAGCCAGTAGCAGAGCCTTTGAAGGAGCATAGGTATGGGCAGCATCTGTGAAATTTAATTTGCAGGAAAGGAGTGAGTTTAGCGTTGAATTGTCCATCCTCGTTCTATTCTCTGTCACTCGTCGTCACCATGACTGTCTCTTCTTCGTTCTTCTGCTTCATCTCCTTCTTGTTGTGTGTGCAGTTGTGCACTCTCCAAAAGCCGTAGATGTAATAACGTGACTTGGCCGGCATGCTGTTTATATGAAGGAAAAGCGGACGTGACGACAGGCTGTCCTCACTCAGGTCCGCACGGACCTGGAGGGGGCGTGCCTTAAGTCCGGCTGGAAATCGGGAGAAATTCGGGAGAATGGTTGTATTGGGAAATTTTCGGGAGAGGCTCTGAAATTCGGGAGTCTCCCGGAAAATTCGGGAGGGTTGGCAAGTATGACTGCAACCTGCACCTTGAAAACCTCAGTAGGTTTTTTCCTGCTCATCACTATGCATAGTATAATTATTTTACATGGGATAAAAAAACATACATTATTAAACCAAAACTTAAAAAAAACAACAGAAACGAAAAACAAACACTGTATTGTGAAGGCATCGTTTGCATTTTAATGAATCCGGTTCTGATTCCGGTTCCTAAATTTTTATCAATTTATGGGGTCGCATGGCTCGGCTGGTAGAGCGGCCTTGCTTGCTATTTAAGTTTTCCAGGTTCGATTCCAGCTTCTGCCATCCGAGTCACTGCCGTTGTGTCTTTCGGCCAGACATTTTCCACTTCTTGCTCCCAGTGCCCCCCACATTGTTTTAAATGTAGCTTAAATGTAAATAATGGGTTTCACTAAGCGCTTTGAGTATCTGGAGAAAAAGTTTATAATTCACTTCACTTATTTTCGATAGGCAGGCCGGGTCATCAGAAAAGTTAGCATGGTTTAAAGTAGGGCGCTAACCAGAGTTATTTAAAAAAAAATAATAATAAGAAACCTGTTATTTAGTGACATATTTTGTCTTAGTTATGTCAGTGTTGTATTATTGTTGTGTTTGCTGTTGTTGTTTTTGTCTCTCTGTCTAATCCCCCTCTTGTCCCCACAATTTCCCCCTCTGTCTTCCTTTTTTTCTCTTTCTATCCCCTCCTGCTCCGGCCCGGCTGCATCAAATGATAATAAAAATACATTTAATAAAGTCAAATACAAATAAGGCAACAAGAGAAGTATCCTACACTTCATATGGGCATCTACATCAACTATATGATTTGCCTGAGAAGCTGGACAGGACCAAAACAAAACAAAACAAAACAAAAATAAATAAAATAATAATATAAAAATAGTTATGTCAGTGGATAGCTCTATATAAGGTAGATGTCAAAATCTCCCTAAACTTCTCCCAATCGTTTGTGGTGGTTTGTGCTGCAAAACTATTTGATTGTGCCGTTACAGCTTTTAAGTTACCGTATTTTTCGGACTATAAGTCGCAGTTTTTTTCATAGTTTGGCCGGGCTCCAGTGCGATTTATATATGTTTTTTTCCTTCTTTATTATGCATTTTCGGCAGGTGCGATTTATACTCCGGTGCGACTTATACTCCGAAAAATACGGTATTATAAAAGACGTTTTTGATGTCATCCAGCTCACTCAACTTGTACATCCATCCATCCATCCATCTTCTTCCGCTTATCCGAGGTCGGGTCGCGGGGGCAGCAGCCTAAGCAGGGAAGCCCAGACTTTCCTCTCCCCAGCCACTTCGTCCAGCTCTTCCTGTGGGACCCCGAGGCGTTCCCAGGCCAGCCGGGAGACATAGTCTTCCCAACGTGTCCTGGGTCTTCCCCGCGGCCTCCTACCGGTCGGACGTGCCCGCAACTAGGGAGGTGTTCGGGTGGCATCCTGACCAGATGCCCGAACCACCTCATCTGGCTCCTCTCGATGTGGAGGAGCAGCAGCTTTACTTTGAGCTCCCCCCGGATGGCAGAGCTTCTCACCCTATCTCTAAGGGAGAGCCCCGCCACCCGGCGGAGGAAACTCATTTCGGCCGCTTGTACCCGTGATCTTGTCCTTTCGGTCAGAACCCAAAGTTCATGACCATAGGTGAGGATGGGAACATAGATCGACCGGTATATTGAGAGCTTTGCCTTCCGGCTCAGCTCCTTCTTCACCACAACGGATCGATACAGCGTCCGCATTACTGAAGACGCCGCACCGATCCGCCTGTCGATCTCACGATCCACTCTTCCCTCACTCGTGAACAAGACTCCGAGGTACTTGAACTCCTCCACTTGGGGCAAGATCTCCTCCCCAACCCGGAGATGGCACTCCACCCTTTTCCGGGCGAGAACCATGGACGTGGAGGTGCTGATTCTCTTGTACAAATCACCTCAAATTTTTTTGGTCTAACTTTCATAGTTTTTTCATTATTAAAGTTTTTAATAACTAACTTTGTGTCTTCAAAAATTTTGTCTAACTACTATAGTTTTTAAGTTATTGTTTTATGGTTTCATGTTATTAATATGTTAATCATAACTGGACCACAACTATGTCAAAATCTCCCTAAACTTGACCCATCCATTTCTGCTGTGTTTATTTTGTGTTTCAAAAATGTTTGCTCGAACTGTTATAGTTTTTACGTTATTAACACTTTGTGATTTACCTGTGGGAAGTTGCCCAACCCCAAAACGGTGCTTGCCAAATACTCTCATCAGTGAAGCATGTATAACATAAACACTGGGATTTCTAACAATTAGGAAGGTTTGTGTCATGTTTGTTCTCTGACAGAAACCATCCATCCATCCATCCATCCATCTTCTTCCGCTTATCCGAGGTCGGGTCGCGGGGGCAGCAGCTTAAGCAGGGAAGCCCAGACTTCCCTCTGCCCAGCCACTTCGTCCAGCTCCTCCCGGGGGATCCCGAGGCGTTCCCAGGCCAGCCGGGAGAGATAGTCTTCCCAGCGTGTCCTGGGTCTTCCCCGTGGCCTCCTACCGGTCGGACGTGCCCGAAACACCTTCCTAGGGAGGCGTTCGGGTGGCGTCCTGACCAGATGCCCGAACCACCTCATCTGGCTCCTCTCGATGTGGAGGAGCAGCGGCTTTACTTTGAGCTCCCCCCGAATGACAGAGCTTCTCACCCTATCTCTAAGGGAGAGCCCCCCCTCAACGCCCTGACTGCGCCTAGAAATTCTGTCCATAAAGGTTATGAACAGAATCGGTGACAAAGCGCAGCCTTGGCGGAGTCCAACCCTCACTGGAAACGTGTCCGACTTACTGCCGGCAATGCGGACCAAGCTCTGACACTGATTATACAGGGAGCGAACTGCCACAATCAGACAATCCGTCACCCCATACTCTCTGAGCACTCCCCACAGGACTTCCCGGGGTACACGGTCGAATGCCTTCTCCAAGTCCACAAAGCACATGTAGACTGGTTGGGCAAACTCCCATGCACCCTCAAGGACCCTGCCGAGAGTATAGAGCTGGTCCACAGTTCCACGACCAGGACGAAAACCACACTGTTCCTCCTGAATCCGAGGTTCGACTATCCGGCGTAGCCTCCTCTCCAGTACACCTGAATAGACCTTACCGGGAAGGCTGAGGAGTGTGATCCCACGATAGTTGGAACACACCCTCCGGTTCCCCTTCTTAAAGAGAGGAACCACCACCCCGGTCTGCCAATCCAGAGGTACCGCCCCCGATGTCCACGCGATGTTGCAGAGTCTTGTCAACCAAGACAGCCCCACAACATCCAGAGCCTTAAGGAACTCCGGGCGGATCTCATCCACCCCCGGGGCCTTGCCCAGAAACCTTATTAAAACAAAATATATTAAAACCATATTAAAACAAAATATTTTTTTTTTCTTCATCTTTTTCCATTTGCACGCATGTGGCTCTAGAGCCGCGGGGTTGCTGACCCCCAGGCTAGGATTATGTTTGTGGTAGAAGTTCATATTTACATGCGACTCTTCGCGCAAAACAGGGGCCGAGCTCGCGCACAGTATCTCGGAAGGGGTGGCCCTGATAATAATGACACATTATTAGGATGCATATACAAAGTACACATTAAAATATCCTTTACGTTATCATGAATTCAATAATACATTAGGATGTAAAATCTCCTTGAGTACTCTGCAGGTCACTCATACAGTAACTAACCAACTGAATTCCCTCTGTGAAGGAATGAGCCTAGAATATTGATGGATATGCTAAAATAGCACCAACGGGGGGATTTACTATCAAACAAGCTGGAGTGTACATGTTGCTCAAGTCCTATAAAGTCTCAAATAAGTAAATGTATTGGGTGAAGGTCACAGTGCTTTTAGCCTGCCTCAAAATCAATTTCCTTTTAAGTTCAAACATCCTTTGTGCTTTATTGACCGATATCTCTCAAGTGGCAATCGCTATTCTTTTTTACACACAGTGGAGCATTAAATGAATGGCGCAAATGTTTAAAAAAAAAAAAAAAAAAAATTATTAGCATTTTTAGCAGCACATGAAGTTGTACACCACCAGCACAATTTAACATCTCACAGCAAGGAAGTCTTTTACAACGCTGTCATGTCGGGGGAAAAAAAATTAGCGGTAGTTTTCAGAAGCAGTATAGTACCGTTTTTAATTCATTCGTACCACAGCACTTTATTAATACGAAATACCATACAACCCTATTGCAATGCTATGTTTGGTTGTTTCCGGTGAGTGGCGTCTTGTCCAGAAAAAAGTCTGCTGCCGCTCGCTGCTGCGCAAAAGCTCAGTACTATATTTCTATATGTGCTTCTAATTTCTAATCTTCTTCTTGTTTTACAGCTTTCTTTATTCCTTATCCAACATATTTACTACCGTATTTTCCGCACTATAAGGCGCACCTAAAAACCTCCAATTTTCTCAAAAGCTGACAGTGCGCCTTATAATCCGGTGCGCCTTATTTATGGACCAATATTGAGCCACAACAAACCTAAACTTCATTTTCATAAAGTTTAGGTCTCGCAACTACGGTAAACAGCCGGCAACTTATTTAGTACCGTATTTTCCGCACTATAAGGCGCACCTAAACACCTCCAATTTTCTCAAAAGCTGACAGTGCGCCTTATAATCCAGTGCGCCTTATATATGGACCAATATTGAGCCACAACAAACCTAAACTTCATTTTCATAAAGTTTAGGAAACCTAAACTTCATTTTCATAAAGTTTAGGTCTCGCAACTACGGTAAACAGCCGCCAACTTATTTAGTACCGTATTTTCCGCACTATAAGGCGCACCTAAAAACCTCCAATTTTCTCAAAAGCTGACAGTGCGCCTTATAATCCGGTGCGCCTTATATATGGACCAATATTGAGCCACAACAAACCTATACTTCATTTTCATAAAGTTTAGGTCTCGCAACTACGGTAAACAGCCGGTAACTTATTTAGTAGCGTATTTTCCGCACTATAAGGCGCACCTAAAAACCTCCAATTTTCTCAAAAGCTGACAGTGCGCCTTATAATCCAGTGCGCCTTATATATGGACCAATATTGAGCCACAACAAACCTAAACTTCATTTTCATAAAGTTTAGGTCTCGCAACTACGGTAAACAGCCGCCAACTTATTTAGTACCGTATTTTCCGCACTATAAGGCGCACCTAAAAACCTCCAATATTCTCAAAAGCTGACAGTGCGCCTTATAATCCGGTGCGCCTTATATATGGACCAATATTGAGCCACAACAAACCTAAACTTCATTTTCATAAAGTTTAGGTCTCGCAACTACGGTAAACAGCCGCCAACTTATTTAGTACCGTATTTTACGCACTATAAGGCGCACCTAAAAACCTCCAATTTTCTCAAAAGCTAAAAGTGCGCCTTATAATCCGGTGCGCCTTATTTATGGACCAATATTGAGCCACAACAAACCTAAACTTCATTTTCATAAAGTTTAGGTCTCGCAACTACGGTAAACAGCCGCCAACTTATTTTTCCCCCGTAGAAGAAGAAGCGCTTCTTCTTCTACAGTAAGCAGCAACATCTTCTTCTACGGGTTCGTGCACCGTTCTCATTGATAGGTTGGCCTTACTGGAGAGGACCTTGTCTGCCAGTTAGAGCAAACACATTTGCTGGCGTTTGCTGTAGCGAGCTGACTAGCCCAGTTCGTAGCAGCCCTAAGCGGCCTACAAGCCACGGTGAACCAGTTAAGACGCATAATAGATTTAGCCCTTCAGCTAGTCCTACACCTCAGACTCCCGGGCACCACACCTTAGTCATAAGGGACCCCAACACCCGGAACATACAGCTTAGTAAACCAGCCATAATAAAGTGCATTCCCGGGGCCAGAGCACCTGATGGTGAAGCTAGTCTTAAGGAACTGACTCGCAACAGGCCTAGTAAATACGTACGACAGGCTAATCGCACCACTAGCTCCGCGAACATAGTTGTATACGTCGGCTCCAAGGGATGAGACAGTCAAAGATTACAAAGAGGAATATAGCTCGGACTTGTAATATTGCTAGTGACGTGCGGTGAGGTTGATGGCTGGTGAGGCACTGACTTCATCACAGAAAGATTTACAAACATATGAACCCTAAAGAGTATCTTATTCACCATTTGATTGGCAGCAGTTAATGGGTTATGTTTAAAAGCTCATACATGCATTCTTCCCTGCTTGGCACTCAGCATCAAGGGTTGGAATTGTGGGTTAAATCACCAAAAATTATTCCCGGGCGCGGCACCGCTGCTGCCCACTGCTCCCCTCACCTCCCAGGGGGTGATCAAGGGGATGGGTCAAATGCAGAGGACAGATTTCATTACACCTAGTGTGTGTGTGACAATCATTGGCACTTTAACTTAACTTTAACTTTACACATACAAACTGTAGCACACAAAAAAGCACATTTAATAAAAAAAAACGTTATTATGGTCTTACCTTTACTTATAAATGAAGTCCACAACTAAAGCCCTAACTTAAACTTTCCACGTGCAAGATTGAATCTATTTAAAAAAGTGTAACCAAGGGTTTATAAATGTCGCCTATACTGTATGAAACTACAAAATAACAAACACGGAGGCTCCAGTTTACACGAGGACCACTTTATTTACATTCTTTCAAAAACCTCCGCTCCACTCCGTGTGACATCACTTCCGCTCTTAGCGCCTTCAAAATAAGAGCTCAAGGCATATACTGTATAACAGCGCATAACAGGAACTTAACATCACAAAGAGAAAAGCCCATGAAAATAGGTTACAAAAGTTATTTAATAAGAAGCCAAAAAGTGCAAAAACAATAATGTTCGTGTTGGAGGAGTTGTGAATTAGATACACCTGCAGTCTGCAGGTGTACCTAATGTTGTGGCCCTGCAGTAATTCACAACTCCTCCAACACGAACATTATTGTTTTTGCACTTTTAGGCTTCTTATGAAATAACTTTTTTAAATAGATTCAATCTTGCACGTGGACAATTTAAGTGTGGGCTTTAGTTGATATAACAATTCTACGGCGGGGGTGCAGGAGGCGGGGTTACTGGAGCCTCAGCCAGTGCGTCTTTTGCATCCGTTTTATGATCACTCAGCACAAGAAATACGTTACACACATACAGTTGTTGACAAAATACACTGTACATTATATACCTCAGCTAACTAAACTATGGAAATGTATAATATAATTCATATAGCAATACGGTCTCACTGCACAGCAGGCCAGCAGTTAGCCGAGTCCGGAATCCATGTTGAGGCACTGAGTGACGTGCCTCAACTGGCTGCTGTTCACCGCACCGTCTCTTCTCAGTATTTGAACTGCAAATGTGAAAATTCAGCGATTTTGAATTACATAATCTAAAACTGGTGAAGTTAAATGGAAAATAACTCTATAGTATAATCACTGGATACATATAACAATTTAATTTTTTTTTTTTCTTTTTACATTTTTTTTCTTTCCATGATGGCAGGTGAGGCCCCGCCTCACCTGCCTCTAGTGACTGCACGTCACCGGTAAACACGTACGACAGGCTAATCGCACCACTAGCTCCGCGAACATAGTTGTATACGTCGGCTCCAATGACACTAGGATGAGACAGTCAAAGATTACAAAGAATATTGTATTGTATTGAATATAACAGGACGGAATTGGACAGTGCTATAGATCCAGACACACATTTTTTTTCTCACATGGACAATAATTGTTTTTATTATACAGAAGTACAGTACAACACCAACATTAATTCCAATAACAAACTGTCAATTATTCACATTAACTGCAGAAGCTTGTATGCCAATTTTAACAATATGAAATCATTTTTGGAACAATTTAAAAAACCTTTCAAAATTATCGCTGTATCAGAGACATGGATGGATCCAAAAAAAGGAATGGACTTTGGACTAGAAGGATATGAACTCAATTATATTAATAGAGTAAATAAGAATGGAGGCGGAGTTGCTGTATATGTGATGAAGGACTTCCATTACAAGGTGGTAAAAAACATGTCACTGGCTATTGACAATGTTTTAGAGTGTATAACCATTGAGATATGTCATGAAAGAAGTAGAAATGTATTGATCAGTTGTATATATAGGGCACCCAACTCAAGTATTGAAGGATTTGAAGACTGGATTAAGGGAACTTTCAATGGAATCAGTCAAAAAGTACTTTTTTTATGTGGAGACTTCAACATTGATCTCTTGAACCCCAACAAGCAAAAGTCCATTAATGATTTCACAGATACAATGTATAGTATGAGTTTGTATCCCCAAATCACAAGGCCAACCAGAATTGCAAGTCACAGTGCTACACTTATTGACAATATCTTCACTAATGTCTTTGAAAATAATACAACAAGTGGACTGTTAACAACCGACATCAGCGACCATCTGCCAGTCTTTACTATTTATGATGGGAACTACAGGAAGAAGAATATTGACAAAAAGACATTTCAAAGACTATGCACAGAGGAAGGAATGATTTCCTTCAGGAAGGATCTGAGGAAACAAATTTGGGACAACGTATATAATGAAGATGATGTAGATGATGCATATGGGAATTTTGTTAACACCTTTCTTACACTCTATGATAAACATTGCCCATGGAAAGAACGTAGTAAGAAGCAAAAGAAAAACAACCAACCATGGATGACAAAAGGATTGAAAAATGCTTTTCACAAAAAAAACACATTGTATCGAATATTTATAACACAGAGATCTATAGAGGCAGAAAATAAGTATAAGAAATATAAAAACAAACTAATTAGTATACTACGAACATGTAAGAAGGAATACTACAGTCAATTATTAAACAAGAACAAAAACAACATGAGAGCAACATGGGGCATCCTAAATAGCATCATTAAAAATGGTGCTAAGAAAGATTACCCCCAGTACTTTCTAGATGGAAATACAAAAAATGACAATATGAACCAAATAGCGGAACGTTTCAATGATTATTTTGTTAATATCGGAAAAAATCTGGATCAAAGAATTCCAAATGCAGATGATGGGTCAGTTGAGGCCTTGAGTGAGCTCATAGACAGAAATCCCAATTCCATGTTTCTTAAAAGTGTAACAAAAGAAGAAATAATCAAAATTGTAAAAAATTGTAAATCCAAGACCTCAACCGACTGTCATGGAATAGATATGGTAACGATAAAAAAGGTTATACAAGACATTTCAGAACCTCTGACATATATCACCAATGTATCATTTTTAACCGGTAAATTCCCTGATATAATGAAAATTGCAAAAGTCGTACCAATTTATAAGAATGGAGACGTACACCAGTTTACTAACTACAGACCAGTTTCATTACTTCCACAATTCTCCAAAATCTTGGAAAAATTATTCAATAGTCGATTAGATTTATTTATTAACAAAAGTGGGACGCTTGTGGAGAACCAATATGGATTCCGAGCAAATATCTCAACATCAATAGCACTAACTAAAATAACAGAGGAAATTACCAATGCAATAGATGGTAAAGAATGTGCGGCTGCAGTATTCATGGACTTAACAAAAGCATTTGACACAATTAATCATGATATTTAAATACGAAAATTAGAACGATATGGCATCAGAGGTTTGGTATTGAATTGGGTAAGAAGTTATTTAACCAACAGGAAGCAATATGTAAAGATGGGTGAAAATATGTCAACACGGCTAGATATATCCTGTGGTGTACCCCAGGGGTCAATACTGGGACCAAGATTGTTCAATCTTTATATAAACGACATTTGTAAGGTTACGAAGGACTTAAAGTTGGTTTTATTTGCAGACGACACAACTGCTTTCTGTTCAGGAGAGAGCACACAGAAGATAATACAAATAATAACAGAAGAAATGAACAAATTAAAAAGATGGTTTGACAAAAACAGACTATCTTTGAATCTCAGTAAAACTAAAATAATGCTATTTGGTAATAGTAGAAAAGAGCATCATACACAAATACAAATAGACGAAGTAGACATAGAAAGGGTAAAAGAAACTCGATTTTTGGGAGTATTAATAGATGATCAAATGAACTGGAAATCTCATATGCAAAACATACAACATAAGGTGGCAAAAAACATTTCAATAATGAATAAAGCAAAATATGTCCTGGGCCAAAAATCACTACATATTCTCTACTGCTCGCTAGTGTTACCATATCTGAGTTATTGTGCAGAAATATGGGGAAATAACTACAAATGTGCGCTACATTCGCTAACCGTGTTACAAAAAAGATCAGTTAGAATAATACATAATGTTGGATATAGAGAACACACAAACCCTTTATTTATTAAGTCAGAAATATTAAAGTTTGGTGATTTGGTAAAATTGCAAACAGCTAAAATGATGTACAAAGCAAACTATAACCTGCTACCAAAGAATGTACAACAATTCTTCTCAACTAAAGAGGAGAAATATAACCTTAGAGGAAAAAATAATTTAAAACATTTATATGCACGTACAACACTTAGAACTTTTAGCATATCAGTATGTGGAATTAAATTATGGAATGGATTAAGTAAAGAAGTTAAAAATTGTACTGATATGATCCAGTTTAAGAGGTTGTTCAAAATAATAGTGCTTACAGAGTACAAAAAAGAAGAATTATGAGAAATACTTTCAACCTTATTGAAAATAAGATATTCTTCATCTCAGTATGTTAATAATGACTGAATTAATTAATTAATTACATATTACAAAACTGTTGTATACTAATTCATAGATGTTATTTTATTATATAAAAAGGTCAGTAAATGATTCTATATATTTGTAAACGCTTGAAGTGGGAAAGGGGTAGGATTAAATAAGCTTTGCTTCTTCTTACTCCTTTTCGGGCATGATGTAAAATGAAATGATATGAAATTGTGTGATGTATTATGATGTAAGTGTGTTCATGTTCGAAATAAACTAAAGAAAGAAAGAAAGAAAGAATATAGCTCGGACTTGTAATATAGCTAGAAAGATGTCTCAGCATCGAGTACTTGACTCTGGCCCATTGCCTGCAAGAGGCAATGAGGAGAGGTATAGCAGATTAGTCTCGCTCAACAAGTGGCTAGAGAACAGGGACTAACGTTTATTGATAAACCCCGATCAGATGTTAACTCTGATTGGGGTTTCCACCATGATTGATCAAGCTTTTTTTATGCATTGCAGAAGGAATGCGTGTGTCATAATGACGACGGATTTAAAAAAACAAAAAAACAATAGCAGTATCATTAATTCAGAATTTTACCTGCCCCAATTACCAGGAACCGGTACCTACAAATACTGATACTCGGTATACAGACATTTTAAGGAGTGGACAACTTTGTTGTGTACATTTTAAAAGTTTGTACTCAATGTAACTTGCCTGATAATTCAGCAGTTTTTATCCATGTGGGTGTTGAATGTGTGCTTCGCTTTAAAGAACTGTGAAGGAATGATGGCAAACCAATCTGCTCCTCTGCAGATTAACTCTATCATCCAAGACTCACCCTTTTTTTGTCAAACACAACACTCACTATCTGCAGCGTCTGTCTGCTCCTCCACTTATTACCCCTACCCATCTACGTCCTTCTTCTCCTGCTCTCTGTCAATCATGCAGGCCGCACAGACTGTAGACTCTTGTGCATCTCTGCAAAAAAGCAATTAATCTGTAAGCGTGATTAACACTGTCGTCTTCCACTGCAGAGAGCATTTGCAGTCGACAATCTAAAGACAAACATTGCCTGAACAGTTAATACAGTTTTTTTTTTTTTTTATGGTGACAGCTTGACACTGAAGCAGATAAACTTTATTATCATTGTTTCCTATTGGAAACATTTAGTTTAAAACCAGACAATAGACTGATTGACCAGACACCCAGAGGTACACTATATTGCCAAAAGTATTTGGCCACCTGCCTTGACTCACATATGAACTTGAAGTGCCATCCCATTCCTAACCCATGGGGTTCAACATGATGTCTGTCCACCCTTTGCAGCTATTACAGCTTCAACTCTTCTGGGAAGGCTGTCCACAAGGTTGCGGAGTGTGTTTATAGGAATTGTCGACCATTCTTTCAAAAGCGCATTGGTGAGGTCACACACTGATGTTGGTCGAGAATGCCTGGCTCTCTGTCTTTATTCTAATTCATCCCAAAGGTGTTCTATTGGGTTCAGGTCAGGACTCTGTGCAGGCCAGTTAAATTCTTCCACACCAGACTCTGTCATCCATGTCTTTATGGACCTTGCTTTGTGCACTGGTGCACAGTCATGTTAGAAGAGGAAGGGGCCCGCTCCAAATTGTTCCCACAAGCTTGGGAGCATGGAATTGTCCAAAATGTTTTGGTATCCTGGAGCATTCAAAGCATTCAAGCCCAACTCCTGAAAAACAACCGCACACCATAATTCCCCTTTTACCAAATTTCACACTCGGCACAATGCAGTCTGAAATGTACTGTTCTCCTGGAAACCTCCAAACCCAGACTCGTCCATCACATTGCCAGATGAAAAAGCGTGATTCATCACTCCAGAGAAGGCGTCTCCACTGCTCTAGAGTCTAGTGGCGATGCACTTTACACCACTGCTTCCCACACTTTGCATTGGACTTGGTGATGTATGGCTTAGATCAGGGGTAGGGTACTGTCGGAGGCAGATATTTACATATATCCGTATTTAAGTGTTACTTCTTTATTTTCATAGTCATATTACAAAACAGCTAGTGTTCTTCCAATTGTGGTCTTTTGGTTGTCTGCAAGTACTGTGTGCTAACCTTGACTTTAGGAATGTAAGGAGGACAGATACTCCTTTTACTTATCTGTTCCTGTGCCCAGCTGAGGAGGACAATGGGCATGTGTTTGGGCTAGAAAGAGAGACAACGAGGGTGGGAGCGAGAGACACTTTATAGAAGAGAAGGTTTCCATATTATAGATCAGACCAATTTAGCTGTGCGAGTGAGCGATTCTGTACGGGATTTGGTCTCAAGTTTATTTCCAAAGGCTTTGGAAATAAAATTAGAAAATACCTATTCTGTCTCTGGTGGTTCTTCTACTCAGCTTTACTGTCATAAAAGAGCTTGGGAGTGGCCAGCAACTTGAATTCCCTGGGAGGAACAACTGGTCCAAACGCAACAGTACCTATGGCTCGCGAGCCAGATGTGGCTCTTTTGATGACTGCATCTGGCTCTCAGATAAATCTTACCTGCATCACTTATCGCTTAACACAATAAGGGATGAATAATTCCGCTAGTAATCACATTGTTAAAAATAACATTCAAAATATAAAACATTCTAATGCATTTTAATCTGTTTTCTGCCGCACCTGTTCAAGAAGTCGCATTAATGGTAAGAAGTATTTTATTTATTATTGGACAAGCAGTAGAAAATGGATGGCTGGATGGATTGGTTAACTTCAGAGTGACAATGTTATTAAAAAGAATAAGAGACTTATTATACTAAAAAAATGTTGGTCTTACTTAAAAATGCCCGCATTTAATTGTATTCAGTGTTAAAAAAACATTATATGGCTCTCACGGTAATGCATTTTAAAATATTTGTCTTTCATGGCTCTCTCAGCCAAAAAGGTTCCCGATCCCTGGCTTAGATGCAACTGCTCGGCCATGGCAACCCATTCCATTAAACTCTCTGCTTACTGTACGTGGGCTAATTGGAATGTCCCGTGAAGTTTGGAGCTCTGTAGGAGCAAGTCGGCGACCTCTCTGCACTATACGCTTCAGCATCCGCTGACCGCTCTCTGTCAGTTTATGTGGCCTACCACTTCGTGGCTGAGTTGCTGTTGTTCCCAAACTCTTCCATTTTCTTATAATAAAGCTGACAGTTGACTTTGGAATATTTAGGAGCGAGGAAATTTCACGACTGGATTTGTTGCACAGGTGGCTTCTTATGACAGTTTCACGCTGGAAATCACTGAGCTCCTGAGTGCGGCCCATTCTTTCACAAATGTTTGTAGAAACAGTCTCCGTGCCTAAATGCTTGATTTTATACACCCAAGTGATTAGGACACCTGATTCTGATCATTTGGATGGGTGGCCAAATACTTCTGGCAATATAGTGTATCTACGATAATTGACTTTTATAGCTTAAATATAGTGTTTTGGCCTTCAAAAAAGTTTGTTTTGATTTGATTGAAAGACAGAAACTTCTACCATATCTCTCTGTCTCCAAATTGTGTTGAGTCCACAGGCTCCGCTCCATCTGGCTCTGGTCGCTGTGAGAAGCGGCAGCCACTTCGCACTTCTTTCACTTAACAGGCCAGAAAAGGAAAACTGTATACTTCTGGCCAATTTGCCAAGCATCCAACCACTTCCCCTCTCTTGTGTCTCTTGTGTACTGTATCTACTGTAACAGTAGGCTCAGCGGACACGATTACCGCATGAAGGAGACACAGAGGGAATAAACAGCACTTCTTTATGAACCCTGCTAAGACCTTACACCTCCTTCCTCTCGCCAGGCTAGGGCAATCGAAGAGGGAGAAAAGAGAATAAATGAATAAGGAAAGTCAGAAGAAAACCCCTCCAGTGGCCTTGTGGTTAGAGCAGTGGTTCTTAACCTGGGTTCGATTGAACCCTAGGGGTTCGGTGAGTCAGCCTCAGGGGTTCGGTGGAGCCTCCGCCGCGGAGCCAAGACACACCCGACTCATCGTGTAAATTAAAACTTCTCCCTATCGTCGTATTATGGATACGGCAACAGCAGAAGTCACACTGGTTTTCAGGTGTGTAATTTGTTGTGAGTTCATGCACTGTGTTGGTTTTCTTCTTTGAACAAGGTGATGTTCCTGCATGGTTAATTTTGAGCACCAGTAAAAAAAACATGTTTGTCTTGAATTTGAAAAAAAAATTAAATTGTATTTTTCACTAAAGAAGAGTTCGGTGAATGCGCATATGAAACCGGTGGGGTTCGGTACCTCCAACAAGGTTAAGAACCACTGGGTTAGAGTGTCCGCCCTGAGATCGGTAGGTCATGAGTTCAAACCCCAGCCGAGTCATACCAAAGACTATACAAATGGGCATACTTGCCAACCTTGAGACCTCCGATTTCGGGAGGTGAGGGGTGGGGGGCGTGGTCGGGGCGGGGGGCGTGGTTGGGGGCGTGGTTAAGAGGGGAGAAGTATATTTACAGCTAGAATTCACCAACTCGAGTATTTCATATATATATATATATATATATATATATATATATATATATCCATCCATCCATCCATCCATTTTCTACCGCTTATTCCCTTTGGGGTCGCGGGGGGCGCTGTAGCCTATCTCAGCTACAAACGGGCGGAAGGCGGGGTACACCCTGGACAAGTCGCCACCTCATCGCAGGGCCAACACAGATAGACAGACAACATTCACACTCACATCCACACACTAGGGCCAATTTAGTGTTGCCAATCAACTTATCCCCAGGTGCATGTCTTTATATATATATATATATATATATATATATATATATATATATATATATATATATATATATATATATATATATATATATATATATACACATATATATATATATATATATGTATATATATATATATATATATATATATATATATATATATGTATGAAATACTTGACTTTCAGTGAATTCTAGCTATATATATATATTTATTTATTTTATTATATATATAAATAAAAGAAATACTTGAATTTCAGTGTTCATTTATTTACACATATACACACACATAACACTCATCTACTCATTGTTGTACTTGAAAGTACAATGCAATACAATTCCGGGGCAATGGCACCTATCAAATACACAGTAATGAAAACACATTTGTTCTACTAACTGTACTGTGTGTTATGAGAGTAGAGTATGTGTGTGTGTGACCCTTTAATAGGTGACAGCATGTGAGGTGAGTGACGTCAGTGAGTGTGTGGGCGAGAGAAGAGAGGGAGCGGGGTAGCGTGAGTGCGGGAGGGACTAGTTGGTTTTGTGTTGGATTGGCTGTGTGCAAGCAATCAATAAAGCAAGATTTGCAACTAATCGCTGGACTCATCATTCACCCTAAAGTCGTCCGCTGTGGAGACCCACTGCCGGGTAAGGTGAAGGGTGTTGCCCCGAGCATACATCGGCCCTGGAGAAGTGTCTCCCCTGCACTCTTCGACTACGGTCTCGTTCTTCTGCTTTGTCTCCTTGTGTGCGCACACTGGACTCAGGTCCGCATGGAGCTGGAGGGGGCGTGGCCTTCAGCTCCGGCTGAATTCCGGGAGAAAATTTCTTCCGGGAGGTTTTCGGGAGAGGCGCTGAATTTCGGGAGTCTCCCGGAAAATCTGGGAGGGTTGGCAAGTATGCAAATGGGACCCATTACCTCCTTGCTTGACACTCAGCATCAAGGGTTGGAATTGGGGGTTAAATCACCAAAAATTATTCCCGGGCGCGGCCACCGCTGCTGCTCACTGCTCCCCTCACCTCCCCTCCCAGGGGGTAATGGGTCAAATGCAGAGAATAATTTCGCCACACCTAGTGTGTGTGTGACAATCATGGGTACTTTAACTTAAGGGTGAACTATGAAGAGTGCTATTGGATGCTGGCTGTGGCTATGAATGTGAGAACTGAAGCGTGAAAACCCTGGTGCATCTCCCACACATTCTTTTTTTTTTTGGTTTGTTTGTTTCAAATGTGCTTGTCTAATTGTGCTGAGTGCACTGGAAAACGGATCCGAAGACAGAAGGGGGTTGAACAGGTTGGGAGAGAAGTGTTGTAGCTCGAGTAATAGCATGGGGTTGGATGAGGGATGTCGGGAGAAGGTGTAGGGAACAGCGAGGGTGCGAGCACACTGCGTGCTTTCATTAGCACTCTAAATGCTAATGAATAAGATCCTAGCTTTGAAGATGCAGCTATGTTAAATATGCATGGACTAGCCAAGACAGCACACTGGAGGAGGAACCGGCTGAAGGAAGAAGGGAGAGGCGGGGAAATCGGATGATGAGGATGAGTAGAAGGAAAGCAAACTGTCTCTTCTCCTCTGATGGGATATGATGTCTTAGAAATGGACCGTATGGAACACGGAACCTCCTTATGGAAATGTGTTGGGAAAACTGATGAGAATGAGAATCGCTGCCTTAATTGTTGCAAATAAGCACTTGCATGACTTGTAGTGCGTTTGTCCGCTCTCCCTGCAGAGACAGATGCGGAGTCAGTCATTAGTGTTAAGTCAAAAGACATTAAGCCAAGCCGCTTGTGGTGCGGTAATGACCCGGCAGTTTGAGACAATGACAACCGGGGACGGGTCTTGGCGGTTTCATTTCCCTTCCTCCCCGAAGGAAGGAAGCGTGTGGTGTTTGGTTGGAAGGAAGAATTACACAAATATGTGACAGATAAACGCAAACAAGCCTTGAGAAAAAGGCCCATACAAACTGCTCACATTAGCTGGAATATTAGTAATGCCACGAGCAGTGTTGGGTTAGTTACTGAAAACCAGTAACTAGTTACTTTATTCCAAAAGTAACTCAGTTACTAACTCAGTTACTTACACCAAAAAGTAATGCGTTACTGTGAAAAGTAACTATTTAGTTACTTTTTTTTCCCTTTTTTTTTTTTAAGGCTCCCATTAATGCCCTTTTAGCCTATATTTCAGTACTGTTATTGCACTGGAGAATAATACAATCTGTTGATCAACTTGACATGCATTTGCATCACTGAACTCAGAAAGCAATGTGGTCTACATACAACACACAAAAACAAATATATGTTTCAAAGGGCCAATTTATTTCAGGCCAGAACAAATTGACACAACTATTTTAAATAGCTGCAACATAATGGCACTTTAACTTTAAGTAGATAGGATCTTTGATCCAAGACACAACTTATATTTAACTAAAATGTTATTTTCTTTGTGCTCGACAAAAGAAAAGTATTGAAAATGTCTCCATGTTAATAAACTCGACTTCTGGCTTCGCCATGATGTCTTGTTAGTTGTTATGAGAGCAGCGTATGTGTGTGTGTGTGTGGCCCTTTAAGATATGACAGCATGTGAGGTGAGTGATGTCAGTGAGTGAGTGGGCGAGAGAGGTGAGGGAACGGCGACAGTGAGTGAGTGCAGGTGCTCTAACTTGGTGGATGGCTGCGTCCAATAAAGTCACAAAGTTGCAACAAACCGCCGGCCTTGTCATTCACCCTCAGCTGTAAAGACCCACTTCCGGGTAAAGTGAAGGTTGTTAGCCCCGAAGTACACAGGCCCTGGAGGAACGTCTCCCCTGCACCCCTCAACTACGGTCTGGGAGTCCCCCCGCCCCCACCCACATAAAGCACGCCTTTTCTTTTCCACCGCAGCGCTCCAATAAAACACACTCAGATCTTCTGTTTCTAGCCGATACTACATAAAAAATAACGTAAAATAACGCAGTAACGCATCATGTAGTAACGGTAACTGAGTTACTGAATATAAAAAATAACGCGTTAGATTACTAGTTACCGCCGAAACTAACGGCGTTACAGTAACGCGCTACTTTGTAACGCGTTAGTCCCAACACTGGCCAGGAGTGAGCTGGTAACTCAAAACACACTGAAAACAATTTAATAAAGGGGTGTCAAACGTAAGGCAATGTTCCCTCTAATTGTTCATGTGTCTGAGCAAACACAAAAACTTCCTGAGCATTCAGTGGAGCACATGTGAGCAACATCGCACGTGGCAATACCAGCAGCACACCTGTCTCAAACCAATCTTTTATAATAACACTCAAATGAGAGGAGTCATTTTCATGAGATTATTTTGTAATATTAGTGATTTGGCCCACTTGTAATGAAAATAAAAGAAATCTTGTTTTTCATAAGATATGGATTAGTATTGTACAATATGTCTGGGTGGGGGGTCCTGCTTTGGAAATTATTTGTACCCCTTTCAGAGATCACATTTAGTTGCCCTTAAACATCCTCATGTTGCACAATGAAATGTAAGCATAGGATGAAGTGTGCATTCCTGTAACTTTCTATAGTAACAGCATTCCATGATTAATATAAAAAAATTAACATTAATAATAAATGACAGTAGAATAAGCACACGTATGACTGAGGAGTCATAGTGTAACTTTGTGTGGTGTTTGAGTTGTCCGACTTTTTGTGTGGCCATAAACGCACCAGTGGCTGAGTGATATGGTGTTGGTGACAGATGACAAGTTAGTTTTGGCCTGGTTTGTACGGCAGAGAATGACTAGTTTTTCGAGATAGAAGTTTTTTACTCATGTTTTTGGTGTGGTTATGGCCGAATATAAACAGTTTTGCTCAATAAAGCGATCGATATAATTCCTGTCCTTGAAGCGTCTCGATAGACGTTACAATAATTGAACGGTGTTGACGAACACAGTTAGGGCCGCTTGTTGTCACTGTCACTCAGAGTTGCATTGCAAAATTACACAGAATAAATGTGTTTATTTTGTTTAGAATTCAGATGGGTTTGATTTGGTGCGCGGCATATATTTGCTGTGTGCAGAGGACGCTTGAGCAGTGCGCAATTGCGCAGGCGCGCACCTTAGAGGGAACGTTGCCCGCGGGCCCCCTTTTATCCGGCCCGTGGGATGAGTTTGCTAAGTTTAAAAATTAGCTGACATTTTTGAATGAAAGTAACTGCTGTTCTAAATGTGTCCACTAGATGTCGCAATAGCAATTATTTGTATCTTTGTAGATTATGCTACATATGTTAGTGCACCAGTCGAGGAAAATGAGCAAACTACATCAATAAGAATTATGATGAACACCTTGAACCCTTTTTTTTTCTCTTTTTTTTTTATAGAGACAAAAATTATTTATGTATTTAATATTTGTATGTTTTCCCCGTGACTGCGTGGGTTCCCTCCAGGTACTCCGGCTTCCTCCCACCTCCAAAGACATGCACCTGGGGATAAGTTGATTGGCAACACTAAATTGACCCTAGTGTGTGAATGTGAGTGTGAATTTTGTCTGTCTATCTGTGTTGGCCCTGTGATGAGGTGGCGACTTGTCCAGGGTTTACCCCGCCTTCCGCCCGAATGCAGCTGAGATAGGCTCCAGCACCCCCCGCGACCCTGAACGGGACAAGCGGTAGAAAATGGATGCATGGATGGATGTTTACTGTGATACATTATTTATTTATTATTTATCTGTTCACTGTTCTGTTACAGAGAACAAGGAAATTGGATACAATTGTTATGGTATGAAAAGGGGTAGGATTAAAAAGGCTCTGCTTCTTCCTACTCCTTTTCGGACGTGCTGTAATGAAACGACTGGAACTGTGTGATGCATAACATTGTATTGTATGCATGTTCGAAATAAACTGAAACTGAACTGAACTGAATAACATCCTGTAATTTGATTTTTATATTATTTTTTTATCTTGATAGATTGAAAATGAACACCAATGAGTTGACTGATGAACATTATCACATAATTTATTCAGAAAGTATAAATAAGGACAAATAAAGGTAGTTATTAACCACAACATCTAAGTATAAAAAAACAACATTATGATGTGTGCATTTTCAAAATGTGCTTGTGCTATTTTTAAACAAAGAAACAAATCTGAAGTTGTCTTTATTTTTTGTTTTACCAGTCCGGCCCGCTAGGGCAGTGGTTCTCAAATGGGGGTACGCGTACCCATGGGGGTACTTGAAGGTATGCCAAGGGGTACGTGAGATTTTTTTTAAATATTCTAAAAATAGCAACAATTCAAAAATCCTTTATAAATATAAATAAAAACCTTTTTTTTTTCCAAATAGTTCAAGAAAGACCACTACAAATGAGCAATATTTTGCACTGTTATACAATTTAATAAATCAGAAACTGATGACATAGTGCTGTATTTTATTTCTTTATCTCTTTTTTTCAACCAAAAATGCTTTGCTCTGATTAGGGGGTACTTGAATTAAAAAAAAATTCACAGGGAAAAAGGTTGAGAACCACTGCGCAGAGGTGTGGACTCGAGTCACATGACTTGGACTCGAGTCAGACTCGAGTCATGAATTTGATGACTTTAGACTCGACTTGACAAAATGTAAAGAGACTTGCAACTCGACTTAGACTTTAACATCAATGACTTGTGACTTCACTTGGACTTGAGCCTTTTGACTTGACATGACTTGACATGACTTGCCACTTTCCCCAAAATCCAAAGCTTAAAAAGTTATTTGGGAGCGCTCCGTATTTTTCATTTTCTTCGTCCATCAGCGTGTTGTTCCTGTCAGCTGGTGTGCTGTCAGTACAACAGCCAATCAAATTAGATCTACGTTGTTTTCATCACACAGCATTCATCCAATCAAATTGCAGGAGAACCAATGAGGAAGAGTTGTCCAACAACGTGCCAGTGAGAAACAATTATGTTAAAGTTGGTTTCGTTTGGGTATAAAAACTACGACTTGGTCAACAAAAAACGAATTGCCGTATGCAAATCACGCAGTTCGAATATTACAGACGGAGACGCAACAACTTCCAACTTCGTTCGACATTTGAAGTTGCACAAAGAAGGGTAAGTTTTGAATGTAAGATAACGTTTATTAGCTAAGTAACGTGACTTTTATTTGCTGTGTAGTTAAATCAGTGAGGCTGCAAACTCACTGCTAACGTTATAACCATAGACATCTTATAAGTAAACGCAGCATAGAGCGCTACTGCCTACTGGCGCAGACGAGACGCGGAGCCGCCATCTTGGAGTGGTGATCCGCTCCACTCAGTGCAATTCATTTGGCAGGAGCGATGAACTGTCAGCGCATTTAATTCATCTTACCTCACTGAATACCACTGATTTTCAAGGGCTTTTTTGTCATACGTGTAGCTATGATAACAGACATATGTTTTGGCGTGTTTTATTATTCATAGTTTGCTTAACAGTAATATAATATTCTTATACGCTATAAGTGACCAGACGTCCGAGATCAAAACTGGGAATATAATCCCAGAGAAGGGGGGAAAAAACGGTAAACTATTTTTAAGTTGAAGAAACAATATGATTAGGTTATATATACATGCGTATATCCTACATAAACAATGTATGAATACATTAGATATCTATATATCTTAGGGACCTATAGACTGTATCTCTGTTGCTGCAGCAGCAGAGAGTTTATTCTGTCTTGACACTTTGTATTGATATATTGTATTACATTCTTCCCTTAAATGATCATGTTTGCAGTGATTGTTTTATATGTATTATTTTATGTAAGTCGCTTTGGATAAAAGTGTCTGCCAAATACTTAAACATATATAAACACCTGAAAGTCTTCATATCAGCTAAAACCACCAATCTGTTTCACTGGATTCAGAATAAAACCAAATTCTGTTTAACCCAACAATGTTAGTATTTGAATATTGTTACTTGAAGACTTATTCCTGGTTACAATTATACTGTTAAGAAAGTATTGTCTTATACTTTGCCTAAAATGAGAATGCATCATAATCAGTGGCGGCTGGTGAATTTTGTTCTTGGTGGGGCTGAAAGTTTGTAAACCAAACCCCTGTAGGGGCGTCATCCTCCCCCAGAAGATTTCTTTGTGATTTTCACATACAAATATTGAAGATCTTTGATCCTTCTCAACTCTGTGCTAATATTCTTTTCACAAAATACAACCAATAGTACGTTAATGTTAAATCTTACTTGTGAAAAGTAGTCACCCGATTCCTATTTTCAACAGTCCGCTCATTTGAGCAGGAAAACGCTGAACACCATCTTTGTTTTCTACCTGTCAACTGTCAGTTTAGCATCTTTGTTTTCTACCTGTCAACTGTCAGTTTAGGCTGCTCGCCGGCTCCTCATCAGCACTTCAAGATGGCGGCCAAATTGCTCACGTCACAGCAACCAATGCTGCGTCTACTTATAAGACGTCTATGGTTATAAAGTCATTGCAAACACGGCAATCTGTTGCATCCACTGCAGTTTGCTACCTTATTCATACTTTTTGTCAAGTGATTTTTTTTTAAGCAGGGTTGCATGAGGTACCTATACATAACGTAACGTTAGTCAATGTATCACACACAGTAACATTACGTTAGTCAATGTATCACACACAGTAACATTATGTTAGTCAATGTATCACACACAGTAACATTAAGTTAGTCAATGTATCACACACAGTAACGTAACGTTAGACGGCGGTCAGCAGCACCGCGTATTTTAGCCACCTACAAAAAGACAAACATAGTCAAATAAAGGTCAGTTAAAATGTATACTATATTAAGAATATGTGTACATATTACATAGGGTCCTGACATCTAAAAAGTACAACTCTGTTCATTGTTATGTTCATATATTTGTTATGTTTTTCATGTGTACGCACACATAAACACACATACAGTATGAGATGAGATCAATGAGATAAGGTAAGAACAGGATAGAAACTGCTGTGGAACTAGTTACAATGCAATATGCCATGGAAATACAATGTTAACACTTTGGTGCAAATAAGTACAGTTGCACTTGTTTTTTTCAAATGTGTTTATTCTGTAAAGGAATGAGTTACATGTTTAAAATGACTGGTTAATAGTGCTATTTTGAAGTGCAATGTCAGCACTATCTTTTTCCCTGCAATTTCAAATGCACTTGTTTTAATAAATAAATACAGCGTTTTAAAAGCATACACAGTCTGTGTAAATATATTAGTCTGTGGTTAAACGACTTGAAAGGACTCGAAACTCAAAATGCAGGACTTGGGACTTGACTTGAGACTTTCCAGTCTTGACTTTGGACTTGACTCGGACTTGCCCTGTCTTGACTCGGGACTTGACTCGAGACTTGAGGGTAAAGACTTGAGACTTACTTGTGACTTGCAAAGCAATGACTTGTTCCCACCTCTGCCACTGCGGTAGGGAGTCGATTTTTCTCCATGTGGCCCCCGATCTAAAATGAGTTTGATACCCCTGATTTAATCCATGCTTGGCCCTCCAAAACCACCAGTTTTATCACGCAACGTACCTTTGAATAAATAAAACTACATTTGAGATAATACTGTAAATATTGTTTGAAAAACATTACAACAACATGTTCTAAAAACAACTACACTAGTTTTAGGAAATACCAATATTATTCAGCTTTGGGATGGCGTGGCATAAACTGTAGAACGTAATGTTGTGTCGTTTGCGAACGATTCGTTCGAACGAACAAATCTTTTGAGTGAACGTACTGAACCGAATCACTTCATGAACTGATTCGTTCCTTTCTCAGTTCAGTTGAGCTCCGCCGCGACCATGCCGGTATGAATGGAACTGGTGCATTCTGTGACTCACTGAACCCTCGACGTCGGCGAACGACGCAGCCAGCTACTCATCATGGGGGCGGGGGGAGGGACTGAGCGAACGATTCGTTCACCGCGGATTAACGACATGAATCACTCAGTGAACGACAGAATCAGGACTCGCGAACCTACTGACACAGAGAACTGACTGTGTCGCGGAGGAGGACGTCACATTGAGGCTCTCGTTCAGTCACTGTGCGCGTCGTTCATTGGGTGCAGGGCCGGCCCGTGGCATAGGCCGTATAGGCAAATGCTAAGGGCGCCGTCCATCAGGGGGCACCACGCCAGTGCCACAAATGTTGGAGAAAAAAAAAAAAGAAAAAAAAGTTGGTATTATTATTTCTAAATACAAAAAATAATCCCACGTTAATTAAAATGCAAAGTAAAGCCTATTTAATAGAAATATTATTTGTTACAACATTACACCCCCCCCCCCCCCCCCCCCCTACCCCGCACGGTGCGCCCCCTCCCTTCCCGTATCATGACTCTTTTTGGACGTCACCACATCAAAAAATCAACACAAGATGTCAAAACGGCCAAAACTGTCAGGTGCCCAGGGAAGAAAAAAGAGAAAAGAAGAGGAGAAACGAGAAAAGACAGAGATAGCAGGTAGGTAACGTTAGCCTACATGAAATTATTTGTCTGTTACAGAATGTGATAGTAACCTGGCTTTTTAGCATTAAGCTAATGTTACATGATTCGGCAATTGCTAATCAATAAATAGCTAGTTCTGTTTTAACGTCGGGTTAATATTGTGGAGGGGGCTAAATTGTTATGGAAAATAATAATGTAACGTTAGGTAATTACAGTACTCACCTTACATTCTCAGGGACATTTGTATTAGATCTTTTAAGCAGGTGTTTTTTGTTTACATTGTTATAGCCTTCTGGTTAGCTAATGTTTGCCCTGCAGGTAATAGTCACTTGTCCACCCCTTTATATATTAGGTATAGTTGTAAGTAAAAAAAAAAAGAAGGTCAAAGACAAAGCTATTCGGTTTCTTGTGAGTATATACACTTCACTGCCGATGTGGGGGGGCGCCACCTAAAATCTTGCCTAGGGCGCCAGAGTGGTTAGGGCCGGGCCTGATTGGGTGCTGAGGGTTTGTGTCGTTCGCGAACTGACACACACCGAGATCTGCCGCTGGGGAAGCTGTTACTGACTGACTCATGATTCGCCGACCTTCACACAGAACTGCTGTTGCAGAAGTGATTCAGGTTCACGTACTGAACTGTGCTGACTGTGGCGCTGTGTCAGTGAATGAATTTTTTGAACGACTCAATTTAAGGAACTGATTCTAGTGATTCAGTACAGTCAAAAGAACTGTCGATCCCATCACTAGTAGAACGGCAATGCCAGCAACCTAAGGGTTTCGTATTAGAGTCCAGCTTCTGCCACCGTAGTCACGGCCGTTGAGTGCTTGGGCAAAACGTTTCACCCTTGCTTCTGATGTGTTGTGGTTAGTGCCTTTCATGATGTATAAAGTAAAGCGCTTTGGGTATCATTCCAGGTATAGTAAAGTGCTACATAAATACAGACCATTTATCATTTACAGTACTTTCGGGAGCAGACTTTTGTAGGTGTCGCTTACAGGCTGCCTCTCTGTCGCACAGCAATAGGAACTTGGAAATTGTTGATGTTGTCTTTGAGTGATGGACCGGAGAGGTCAGAGTTGACAGCAAGCTCTGATTGTGTAGCAAAGGCAGACCTGCTAAGTCATGGGACAGAACAAACTCAAACTCATCAAAAACAGGATCGGCAGCTTCTTTATATTTTCAAGGATACTGTAAATGTCCGTCTTTTATTTTGGGGCTGAATGCCGCTTACGTCGGTCGGGCGGCAGCTTCTTGTGATGCGGACTGAGGGTGCTGCAGCCAAGCTAACTCGGCACCTAACTGGTTGGACATGTTTTTAATGGTGTTTTTCTCTGATTCAGTCGTCCTATTCTTCTTCACACTAATTTAAGCAGTTCAGTGGTTAAAAGGCAGGATAGTGTCGATCTTTGGCAGAGTCTTAAATTATAACTTGAATTATGCGCATAACATAAAAACATAACAAAAAGCCAAGAGACCACCCATATGTCAAAATACTCTGAACTTAAGGTACTCAAAGTTGAGGTACCACTATATTTGCAATAAAGAATGTCATGTGACATTTTCTGAAAATACCTATAGGGGAAACTAATTGATTGATTAAACTAAATCAAATAGATTTTTATTTTGTATTTGTTTTTTAAGGAAAATCGAGTTGTTTTAATAATGAAATGATAGATGGAAAGATAAGTGCAATTGATGTCCAACTACAGCTCTTTGTATTTAATGTCAACAAAACGTCAGTCAACTAACACAGTTGAAGTACGGCTGGGCGGTGTTACAGTTAATGCCAGTATATTTTAAAAAGTGATATATACATTTGAAACAATACCGCCATACCAGTATCTTTTGATGTGTCTTTGATACGGCCGTTTGCTTTTCGCAGCACAGAGCATTACCAAACCCTATAGGTGTGTGTTTACATAGGCTTCTCTGATGAACAATTACGCAACACAACAAACTTTATATGGTGGCTCCGGTGCCGACTTCTCGACTCCTGAGTGATGCAATGCTTTGGTCACCGACTGCATTTGGCTATTGATAAGTGACTACAGCTCTATTTACACATGCACCAAATTGCTTGAGAACATCTATCTCCCCTTGTAGCGACTTTATCAATAATCTCATCTGTTTATGTTGTTAAGTTCTGTTAGCGACTTAGCACTGCAGCTAGCGATAGCTCCTCTCTGCTGCTCGCTCAGCGTGTCAAATGTTTAGCTACTCCTCGCCTTGAAAGTGCCTCTCCATAGCCTGTGCGGACTAACCTCGTGCAACAGCTGAGTGGCTGAAGAGTAGCTTTAAACTGAACAGCCTGCGGCATTCACTGAGTAGAAGCTCCATCTATCCCCGCGCACAGGCATGTGGCTATAAACCTAACGTTATTGAACAAAATTAACGAAAACTGGTTTTATATAGTAACGGCTAACTAATTTCTTTATAAGAATAAGCAACACGTTACGTTACTACTCACAACAAAAATAATCTGAGTATTCTCAACACTGGTTACCTAGCTATAAAAACACTTGGGCAACCGTAATTACTTTACACTTTTTTTTTTAATGTACCGGTATATACCGTATATTGCCATTCGGACTGAAAATACCTGTATATCAGTTTTGCTCCTGATCGCCCAGCCCTAAGTTGAAATAATGCATTCCTGAATTCACACACCTGTGTGCTAACCTGGCTTGTCTGGTTAAAGGTGCTGTATTCACTTTTGATAGGTATGGAGCTAGTGGCACTATCAGGTTTAAGCACCAAACTATCTATTAAAGAGAAGAAAAAGCAAGGAATCAGGCAGAGACAGAGTTAAATTTTGCTCATGAGGAGAACGCATGGAGCTGCACACTCAGTTACAGTCTCCCCTCATGCTCTGAGGAACAGCCCCCGCACCTCCCATTTTATTCAGGAGTTCCCTAGTTACATGCTGAGGCTGCTTCTAAAGGGAGGGGTCACATATTATGCAAGCAGCTCAGTAGACAAAATATGTGATTATTCAGAATGAAAATGTGCTGAGCCTTGTAATTTCGCCCTGTCTCTGCCCAGTGTTGCCTTATCTTCGTTGAGGTACTTGACGTCCGTTCTTGGCTGTTAGCAGGCTGAAAAACAGAAACAGCTGCGGAGAGGCAACTCCTAACTTGCAGTGGAAGATAACACGTTTTGTGCCTTTGCAAGAAAAGAGTTGTGTGATAACTTATATATAATTATTCTAAAAGACACTGTTTTACTTATCAAAATAATGTTGCTCTGGTGGGTTGTGAACATGCATAAACATAGCACAATTTCCCATTACTGACTTCATCGTTCTTTTTTAGAACGAAAACTAATTGATACTGGATTGCTGGTTGCAACAACATACTGATCAATAGTTTCTTCACTTAGCTTGGACAGTAATCAATTACAAACAATCAAGATGATTTTAATCACTGCATCAATTACCAAGTCAACCCTGATTAGCAAGTTTGGGGTCTTTCACACATTTGAACTCTTCATCACAAAATTAGTAAATGCATACATAATGATACTTAACTGACTGTTATATGGCATTCATTAGTAGGTTAATTGGTTGCCACTAATACATATGCCAAAGTTGACAGTAGGGCTGAGCAGGCCCTTCAGTTGGATTTCCAATTAATATGTATGAGTAGACCTGTGTGTGAGACCTGATATGAAGACTTAACCGGGGTGACAAAGCTATCTGAAGCCTTGGTTGGAGAAAATCATGCGGCTATCTATTGCTAGTCTTAACACCGAATGGTAAGTATGAGGGCAGAGGGAGGCAAGTCAGATGGAAGTATGAGAGATGAGATGGCTGGAGGATGAAGGGAATAACAAGCATATATCTGAAAGTGTAAAAAAAATAGCGAGCTGGAATAGTGACTTGTGAAATACGCTGATGTCAAACATGTGAGCCAGGGAATCCAGGGAAGTTGGATAAAAGGTTTAAAAGCTGAGGGAATTTGCATTTGTAGGCAGCGGGAGCAAAATAAGACCATACGTTGGAGCCTAAATCCCATAAAATGTGTCATTTTTGCTGGGGGAATACTTTGATGTCAAAAACGCAGTGCTTACTGTAACATATCCTGCGTGAACGATAACAACACTGGAGCATCCACACTTTCCCCACTGTCTACTGATTGTTGACAGCATTAAAGCACATTACTGCTCCATCCATACCGCCGCGCTCTCCGCGTTATGAATTATGCCGTTTGAATGACTTGTCACCTTTGGAGGAGCTCTGGGCAGGGTCTGTGGAGAGGCATCTGATGGTAGCTAAATTAATTCAAGACCAGATAATGCGTAGGATGCAAACGCAGCAAAGCAACAACAGCTGTCACGGATAGATGGGGAGGCAGGAGAGGAGGAGTAAAAGCCGAGGGAGATTGGAGCTACAGAGGAGCGCAAAAAGCAACACAACATGTGCAGTAATACTAAAAAAAAAACAGAGACATTAAGATAATAGCAGTGGTGCTCAACAAGCGAGGAGGTGTGTGGGAGATGTGAGGAAAATCTATTGATTGGCATATCAGGCATTATTCTAAAAGTCAAACTACAATAGCACATATGGGAGAAGAAGATGATGGCTGATATTCTACTGAGAATTGTATTCATGTGGTATCAATTGAGTTCCAGGGGTCAATGTGTACATTTTTACAGTACCTTTCCATTTGAGTTTTTTTTGTTGTTGTATTTGCCAATAGCTTTTAGGTTGTCATGGAATCTAAATGGTTTTGCATTCCTATTCAGACGGATGCACATACACAAGCATAGAAGAGCAGCCATATGTATTTTTTAGTGCAGCCAAAATAAAAAATTCTGTAAAAATCCAAATCTACACCTGTTTTTATCTTTTCGGGAATCTGAAGGAAATTTCCATGTGTTAATTATTGCAACACATTATTTCCATTTGTTGATGACAATTGTCTTGATTGACCATGTTGTGGCCATGGCTTTGAAAAACATTAGTTCCCTTTCACTTAATTAGACTTCCTTTTATTGTCATTCAAATTTGAACTTTACAGTGCAGATAAGAACAACATTTTGTTGCATTAGGTCGTTGTATTGCAGGATAAAAGAGCAATATGGAGCAAATCCAAGGTTTCTCATAGTCATTCACATCGACGTCCCACTGGGGTGAGTTTTTCCTTGCCCTTATGTGGGCTCTGTACCGAGGATGTCGTTGTGGCTTGTGCAGCCCTTTGAGACACTTGTGATTTAGGGCTATATAAATAAACATTGATTGATTGATTGAGATATAAATACATAGATTACTGTACAGATAAATATATTGCACTTTTGCATATGCATCCACGTTTATGGATGTGTGTTATATTGACTTTATATTCCAGCGAGTTAATCCGTTTTTGGGGGGAATTGAGGGGATTATTATGATGCATTCAAGAGTCTTATGGCCTGAGGGAAGAAGCTGTTACAGAACCTGGAGGTTCTGCTACGGAAGCTGCAGAACCTCTTTCTAGAGTCCAGCAGAGAAAACAGTCCTTGGTGGGGGTGGTAGGAGTCTCTACAGATTTTCTGAGCCCTGGTCAGGCAGCGGCTTTTTGCGATTTCCAGGATAGGAGGAAGAGGAGTCCTGATGATCTTTTACGCCGTTCTCACCACTTTCTGCAGAGACTTCCAGTCTGAGGCACTGCAGGCTCCAGTCCAGACAAAGATGTAGTTGGTCAGTAGGCTCTCTATAGTGCCTCTGTAGAATGTGGTGAGAATGGGGGGAGGGTGCTGTGCTCCTTTCATCCAATGCAGTGATTCTGAAACTGTGGTATGCTTGCTCTATTTAGTGGTATTTCAAATAATCAGTTAATTAAATATTCAAAGACAGTGTTACTGTTAAAACTGTGTTTAATGTTACATTGGCCAAAAATATAAAATATACTTAAAACAAAACCTCTGCCTTGTTTTTAATAAATACTTAGGCCTGCTACCTTACTGTATTTTAAATGCTGGCGATTATGGTAATGCTTAGAGAGTGTTTTCTGAAGTGGTACTTGGTCAAAAAAGTTTGAGAACCACCAACTTAATTAGATCTCTTTGGGGCCTTTATCTAGTTGTCAGGCGAAAGCTTTTTTCTGAAATATACAACTATAGGTCAGCCATTTTTAAATTATTGTCAGTGTGGTAATCCAGGTATAATGGTAAATGCAATATTTATATATGATTCAATTACTCTACATGGTATTTTGCAGTGCTGTGTTGTACTCTATGTAAAGATATGCCTGAGGAGAGAGCGAGAGAATGAGGCAGCCGGAACAAATGATGAGGCCGTAGGTGTTTATGAATGATGGATGAGAGGAGGAACAGAATGTCAGTTGTCCCCTTTATCTCTGTGGAGCATTTTCTACACAACATGAGGGGAGTTCATCTAAAGCAGGGTATGGGGATGAACAATGAGAAGAAAGGGAATATGA